>NC_135424.1:22535000-22837500 GCF_051991245.1 Festucalex cinctus
GTATTGAAAACGTTGTTTTTTGGGGTTTTTTTACCTTTCTTTGTCGTAGAACCAGCGGTCGGACCTTACTGTGAGCACGATCTATAAAATATACATTCACGTTTGTATAGGTAATAGATGTTTTAGTGTATATCAGCACATTTATACACACTGCTAGCAGATCGCCCGAAAAGTTAGGAAAGTAATCTTACTACAATCTCTTAGCATGTTAGAGCTTACCTTCACGTTCTTTGGAAGACTGTCCAAGACTGTCTTGCATCGGACCCATAGTAGTCGTCATCGTCCGATGAAACGTCATCTGTGCAGACGTGCTCGGTTGTGCACCACTTTTCTCCGGTGTTAGCATCGCTAGCCGGTGGGGCCTTAGGACGTTATTAGCATCGCTAGCCGGTGGGGCCTTAGGACGTGGTCGAAACGGCCGCATCACCGCTTCAACTATGACTTAACCCCGTCATCACTGTGCTCTTGAGCACTGGTCGATGCTTTTGAGCTTTGAAAATAAGGATCAAGCGTGAGCTGATTGCCATCTGTAGCCTTTTTGACTCCCTTAGCCAAGTTAGCCATTCTCTCCCCCTCAACACTCTAGCTCAGCCTCTTTCCTTCTACTGATGTCTCCTACCCGATCTTGTCCAAAAGACTCATCACAGCCATCTAGTGGCCAGGAATACTCATTATAGTAACCCGATCGGCTTGATACTTGGAGCACAGCTGCCCAAGGCTTTCCTCCACCTGTTTCCATAAAAAAACATAGTAGACGTCAATTGACGTCTATGGCGGCCTATCCTAGGATTATACTGAACGTTTTTAAACGTTTATGGCGGTCAAAGAGTTAAGTTACGTGATATCATGAGCTATGTGATGTCAAGAATCTTTGATCTCTTTTTTTTTTTTTTTTTTTTTTTTTTTTTTGGTCAACAGCCAATCAGATAAGTCCATGTCAGTCCTGTTACCTACATGTCTAGCCACCGCCAATCCGATCATTTCACTGTCTATTTAAGCCAAACCGAGAAGTGTGTGTTTGTCGGATTATTTACTCTGTTCCTCGGTGTACTTCCACAGCCCAAGTTATCTTAATGTCTTGCGATTCTTGTTGTTCCTCGTTTAGTCTCGTTGTGTCGAGATCCTCGTTGTTTTTCGTTTAGTTAAGTTGTGTGAATAAAACGTTAAAATCTTATTTGTGTCTGCGTTTTTGGGATCCAAACTCAGAACCAAACATTAGCAGGGATTAGTGGACTTTGCAAAAACAGTCCTCCGCTGTGCTTCTATTCACACCTCACGCCATTAATTTCTAATAGGTACATTAGTTGTCAGGCATTAACCTTGATATTTACATGGGCTTTTTTCTCACTATAAATAAAAGACCGTCAGGGGAAAAAAAGGTTGAATTTAATTAATTTTATTTAAACATATCATATTTAAGAGATCAATGTAGCTATGAAAGTCAAATTAACTGGTCAATATAAAGATTAAATTAATGCCTTTTTAAACATAATGTACTAAATAGGGATGGCAATATGGCTGAAAATTGTTGCACAATACAAGTATTCCATATCCTTCTATTAAGCTAGCACTGTTTTGAATCTATTTAAGACAATCAAATTAATTAAAGATCAAATTAAATAAAACACAGCTATTAATCTTTCACTGCTTTTGACAAGTATACATGTTCATTACATTTTTTTTCCAACGGTGCTAGATGGGGGAAAATCTGATTATGCTCCACTGTATGTAAATGTCAAACTATGAAAAAAATGTAATACCCAACCACCAGTAGATGACATATTTTACCCATTTTTTTACAAAATAAACACAGTTTGAGAGTCCATGGGAGTAATGGCTGGATTTTGTCGATTATAAAAAGAACAGGGCAAGGCAGAAAGGAGAGAGTCTATTCTGTCATATGGCAGATTTGGTTTATAATTATTGAACATAATATCGTGGGGATTGAAAGAGAATGAGTTAAGAGTAAAAATAGCATACAAAATATCTGGTAGTAATACTAATTTTCACAAAATAGGCTATTTGTGTGCGTTGGAATATGGTATAATGTGCAGTGTTGCCCATTAATTGGTTACCAGTTATTAAAAAAAAAAAATGGCAAACAATATGTTGAATTCATTAATAGACAATAGGCGTTTTTCCACCGCCGGAACTTTTGGAGAACTTTTCAGTTTACTTTGGTAAAATTCAGTTTGGACGTTTTTCCACCAACAACAATTACCAGGGTAATTAAATTCCCCAGGGGTCATATCCAAGTACTATCTCAGCAGCAGGGTCTTGCTGAGCCAGGCAGGAACTTTGAGGGGGCGGGCTGCAATGGCCACGGCTGATTGGTCAAATTTGGGGGCGTTGTTTTTATATCGGCTGGACTCAATCAAACTCATTTGAATTAATTACCGAGAACGCGAAGATGCTGTGGAAACACAATTCTAAATTCCCTGCTGAACCTTTACAACCAAGAACTCTCTTTACCCAGAACTCAAAATTCCTGGGCTTGTTGGTCGAAAAACAGCTAATCTAAACACAGCTATGTAACTTGCGGGGTGCCCCAGGGATCAATTCTGGGTACAGTACTTTTTCTCCTTTATGTGAATATTACAGCTATTTTGAAAATGTTAAAATGTATTTTGATTGCAGATAACACCACTTTATTTTATGCCAGGAAAAATATATAGAATGTATTACAAGTAATATAGAAAGAGTTTAAGAATATTATTAAGTGGTTTTACGCCAACAGACTGTCTATAAATATTAGTAAAACCAGATTTATGATTTTTGGCTGTAGAAATATAGATGTTGAAGCAACACTGACTGTGCAAGATAGAATAGAAAGAACCAATGGAATCATCATGGAATTATCATGGAAAGCGCATATAGAATATGTTAAATATAAGGTATCCCAAACCGTAGCTGTGTTACACAAGGTTAAAGAATCATTGAATAAGAATGCTTTCTTATTGTTGTATAATTCATTGATGGTTTTTGCATTGAATTGTGGGGGTGTGCAGCCAAAACCTGCACCGAACCCATCTTTCTTTTACAGAAACGTGCTATTCATGTCGTTTTCGGTTGTGGATACAGAGATCACACTAATCCAATATTCATACAACTAAAAACTTTAAAATGAAATGAATTGATGGAGTTTAGTCAAGTTTAGTTTTAGAGATAGACCGATATGCTTTTTTCAGGGCCGATACCGATTCCGATTATCGGTAGTCAAGGAGGCAGATAACCGATATTTGAAGCCGATATTCATTTGCAGTAAAAGTTAAAATGTTGGCACCAAATTTTTGAATAATGCAAACCCTAACCCTTCTTTACAATGGATTCTCACACTGCACTTTTCATTTTCCATCCTTCTATCTGCAATAAGACGTTGGTGGCGGGGGGAGTTAAATGTGGGGGCCAATGTGACATTACCTTTTATAGCATTTGGGATACTTGTAGTTTTATTCTATAAATGTTATATTTTTATATTTTGAAGTAATAGGAGGAACCCTGTCATTCAAAATGTGCATCAGCTGTGGCATTACTTATTACTACAGCAAAAAAAAAAATTAAAAAAATTCCATGAGAAAAACTATTCATCCCTGAACACCATACAGTTCTTGTAGACCTTATTATAATTATTGTTATTGTTACCATATAGACAGTTTTGATAAGCTGAGGATCTTAAATCGAGAACAGCAATATCATGCTACTCCTCTCTACAAGAGAACTGTCAAAAGACACTTCATCATGTAGTTTACTGCCACTTAGGATGCCCCAATCAACGCAGAAAAAGGTAGAGTAAAATAACGTGGTTATAATAATAGTAAGAATAACTTGGTTAAACAGACATTGTTGCGGTGGACCGCTGCCACTTTCTGCTGTTTAATGTGTTTTACACTTATAGACACGTGTGTGTATATGGGCCCACTATTCTCTCACTACTGTACTGTACTGTATCACTTAATGGCACAGATGTACTTGTCTAAATAATAACTGGGCTGCAACATTGCTAATTCACATTAACAAGCACTGTCTTAGCTGTCCACATGAATAGTTACTAACACACGAGAAAGTTATACAACACACCAAACATGAGCTCATTATTCAAAGTATGAGGCACGTAACGAAATTACATCACTGAACATTAATTGCAGCCGACTACGGCTGTAGATGTTACATATTAGTGGCATCCATTGAGAGCATAATGTCCCAACTCACAGCAGACATGACGTGAAAAGAGAGACAAAACAAGCAAATAAGCACACTATACTTTAGTGCACTTCTCTACTAATGCCAAACATACGGAAGAGAACATGTTCGTGTAGTTAAACGGTGTTTGAGACACTTAATTAGTTACGGAGCGGACTTTAACGAGATGCACAACGAGCTGTCAATCAAATCGACGTCGAAGCTTAAGGCACACAATGGCAAACCAGTGCGACAAATAAACACAATATAAAGTAACTAAACGCTATTTAGTGTCACTGTGGCATCTCACTGCATAATAACCGCTATGCAACAAGTAGTGGACGTGACCACAGAATGCAATGTGTGCGTCACGAGAGGTAAATATAATGACATTACTCTACTCTTAACATGGAACTAGACAATATAATAATGACAACTGTTAATATTTGGAAACTTTCTAACAAACATTATTTACTTAATTAAGTGAAAATGTGTGTGATTCCCTCCCCGAGTAGTTCAAGTAGCGAATTAGCTACTGGGTGTTAGCCTACATGCTAAGCTGAACACACCACTGTTAGCTAGCGGGGATTCAATGCAAGGCAATGCAGCTCCATTCATATAGTGCATTTAATACACAACATAATTCAATGTGTTTAGCTTATCATGGTGAAAAGTTCAGCGGAGTCTCTTCTCTTTTAACTTACCTTCGAAGCATGTGTCTGTCGCGTTGTGTCCGTGGGTGCGTGTGTGACCGGCTACTGTGATACAGGCATACACTACTGATTGGTTCTGGCTCTTGCACGGCTAACCAATCAAATGCTGCTATGGGCGTTACATTGCTGGAGTTGGACTCCATAACAGACAGAGACGCTCTGGGCTGCATTCGAAGCGAAAAGACGGAGTTTTAAATGGATCGCTCATATCGGCCGTCAGATTAATAAAACAGACCGATACCGATATGTACCAATATGTCAAATATCGGCCCCGATTATCGGCCCGACCGATTATCGGTCTATCTCTATTTAGTTTAGTCAAGTTTAGTCAAGGACGCATCTGTTGAGGAAGGACGCGTCTGTACTTGCCCCTGCACTCGCTCGAGATTTCTAACTACTTGATTTTTGCAGAATGCCTCGCGGAAAAAGAGCTGACAAAATATTGTCTGTGAAATCTTTGTATAATTGGTTTTACATTTATTTAGAGCTGTCAAACGATTAAATTTTTTAATCAGATTATTCACATCTTAAAATTTTGATTAATCGCTTAATTTAAAAAGGCTTTTTATCAACATTTTTTGCCCGCCAAACTTAAAATGCACCTCTTATGTGTTAAATTTTTCGGCATTTAATGTTAAGAGGACGTCTCATCCTCCTCTTTTTCTAATCAGTTAGTTACTTGCGTAATTTAAAGTGGGAAAAAATGACCCCAGTAGTTTGACATGAACTAATATTATGACACATGCAAACATTTATGAAATGCTTCACTTTAATGCATGTTACGTTTATTGTTCAAACACAACCTGTGCTACCTTTAACGTAGCCATCCTCTGTCAAGCTAAAGGATCATCTGCAGTCAAAATTATTGGTGCAATTAATCTGCGTTAATACATGATTCATGCGATAATTTTTTGTGATTAATTAATTAGTTAACACTTTAACTTTGACAGCACTACATCATGTTTTTCATTGTATAGATTTGTAGATGTACATGATTTAAAAAAAAACAACAAAACTGCAACTTAGTGTTGAACTGGTAGAAGAGAAAACAGCTTGAAATAATGCAATGCAACTAAACTGTAATAATAGGCTTAGGGTTATTCTGCCTGATAGAATGGATGTCAAAATGTAGGAGTGAACATCTGATCACCATCTGCTATTTAGTTCATCAATACACAATATTCGAGTACTGTAAGCTTTGTACGTGAATTGTAGTTTTGTTTTTACAAATATTTTTTTCTATTATTATTTGTGATACTATAAATGCTTTTACTTTCTCTCTTAAGATTGCAGCCCAGATCTGTCGGCAAGCTGGCTTGGTGCAGAAGTCCAAGGATGTGATGGACTACAGCTCGGAAAACTTTGCCATTGTGTTTGCAGCCATGGGGGTAAGCAGGAAAATGAAAGCATCCAGCCAACATGTTTTCTATCATGCACATCTGTGGTGCTAATCCACCTCTTAACATTGGCATGACAGCCAATCTCCTTTCTCCCACCCTGCTTTCAGTCTTTTATTCATTAGGTGATTTAACCTTTAAGTCGTTCTTGTTACTTCTGCACCTCTGAGCATATCCTCCTGCCATGTAGAGGTTACTAATTCAAGAGACCCTTAACACTGTCATCCTGGCAGTATCAAATTCTCTCCCCTTCAGCTGCCCCTCCTGCCTTCCTTTTGTGACAGGTTGACCTTTACCAAACTCCCAATTTGCTTCACTTGCTGAATACTTCCAACCCCCACTTCACTAAGTCACATCCTGTTGGGATGCTTACACCAGGAGAGTTTGCAAATAACATCACAAATATAAATATATATATATATATATATATATATATATATATATATATATATATATATATATATATATATATATATATTTTTTTTTATTATTATTATTATTATTATTATTATTATTATTATTATTTATTTTTTCCACTTTGGGCAGGGAGGCTGGGCTGAGAAATTCTACATATACTACAGAACATCTTATTAAATCTTATTGCTAAAATATTTCCATGTTGTCTGAAATGTGACATGTCACACTTTTCCTGACTTAACGCACTGGGTGGATGAATTACAGTTAAGAAAACCCTGCCGTTTAGTCATAATGCACCTAAAAATGTTACTTTGCCTATCATTAAGCATGTAAATAAGGGCACCAAATGTGCTGCAGATTATTAACTTATTAATACTTTTTGTAATGTGATTACCGGTATTTGTTTATTGATATTCTTGAATAAATCCAGTACATTGTTATGAGACATAAATTGACGTTATCTGAGCAATTTACTGTTACTTTCTAAATCATAACTGCAATTACAAATACAATGTTTTAAATGTTAATTTCTTATAGCTGTCAGTTTGTTTCTCAAATAGGGATTAGGGGTTTTATTTTTCGTCATTTTAAAGGAGTTCACTAACCCAAATTAGATGGGGTTATATGCATTTTAAATTACCAGTACAAGTCTATGTCCATACAAAATATTAAACAGAACATATTTTTTCATGATTCAAAACATAATTAAAAATATATTTGTCACCACCTGTTTAATGTTTTCACTTGTACGTTGAAAATGGAAGTTTATTTTTGCACACATCTGGAACATACTTTATTTTATTTTTTTATTTTTATTTTTTATTTTTTTATTTTTTTTAATATCCTCTTTTCTGCATTTTGTTGTAAAGGATTAAAGCAGAGGAAGACTCATTTTATCACAGGACTGTCAAAATCATAAATTAGGGGTGTACATCTCTATAATATCAGATGATTTGATGCATAGCACGGTTGGATTTTAAAGTGGAACTATTCAGTTTGATTCAGTGGGATTATGATTCAATTCAATATGGTACAGTACAGTTGGAGACGGTATGATGCAATGAGTTTCTTGTTGTCAATACACGTACAGTACATATGAATGAACTTTGTAGTACTGTAAATGCGGAATTGTCTTTAAAGATAATATCTCTACAATAAAAGAAGATGCAATACATATCTCTCGATATATCTTAAAGTTGAAAGATTTGATTCGATGCAATTTTTAAACCAAAACGCGATCCTTGTGAGAAGTAAGCGGTTCGGAAAATGATGAACTGATTTCCACTTTAAGTATTTTTTTTTTTTTTACACCTCTAATAGACATGTGTAATCACCTCATTGTGCTGTATTATTACATATAAACAATAACCCCTGCATTTGACAATTTTTCTTTTTTAAACAAAAATTAATATGACCTAACAAGTGTTGAAGTATTCTACTATTGTTAAATTTATGTGAAGAAAGGATTTGGTGGGAGGGGGATTTTTACAATTTTTAATAAAAAGTCAAGAAAATTTGCAATCTTGGCATAGATTTTCTCCAAAATGAACAGGACAAATCGATATAGCAAAAAACAATTAGCAAACAAAGTAAAGCAAATTTAGATACAGTATTTGCTTATCTCTTGCATCAGACCGGAACCTCCTATGTCACAGATTTCATATCAAATGAAAATACAAATTTAATATATTTTTAGCAAATCTATTGGTCAGTATGGGTGTTTTTTGTTGTTGTTGTTGTTGTTGTTG
This sequence comes from Festucalex cinctus, assembly GCF_051991245.1. Taxonomy (NCBI): domain Eukaryota; kingdom Metazoa; phylum Chordata; class Actinopteri; order Syngnathiformes; family Syngnathidae; genus Festucalex; species Festucalex cinctus. The sequence continues at coordinate 22,543,455 of NC_135424.1, forward strand.
TTGTTGTTTTTTAAACAAATTATTGCCCAATCTAAAGTGTTGAAAATGCCTTTTTCTCTGTCGATGCAATGTTAATGACTGAAGAAACATGGTGTATTTGGGATCTCCTGAAAAGTGAATATTTTGGAGGTAAAAGGATCACCAGCGATACCAGTTTTGGCATGTCACTGACATCATGTTTATCCTTTTCTCCCCCAGGTCAACATGGAAACTGCTCGTTTCTTCAAGTCTGATTTTGAAGAAAATGGCTCGATGGATAATGTTTGCCTTTTCTTGAACCTGGCCAATGATCCCACGTAAGATTCAGTCTGACATGATTGGGTTTCATTTACTAGCTTCATATACTAGCTGCACAGTAGCCGTGATTTCTACAGTGAAACGACACAATAATGGCTCTTTTTCCTTTTTCCCCCCTTTCTGTTACCATTTAGGATTGAACGTATCATTACACCTCGCCTGGCATTGACCACTGCAGAATATCTGGCCTACCAGTGTGAGAAACATGTCCTGGTCATCCTCACCGACATGAGTTCCTATGCTGAGGCTCTAAGAGAGGTAACACATCTCCGCCAGCTTGCTAGTATCCAAAATTTATCCTGCTGAATTTGTATTTTTAATTCATTCTTTAATGCAGTTAGACACTGTAGAGCTTCTTGTAACTTTGACATACCTCAGCAACAATTTTGAACAATTTAAAAATATCACTATGTATATAAAATGATGCATGAACATTATGAAAAATCAAGCTCTTGTCTCAAATGTTCTGAGTGTGTCCTGAATGCGCTGAAACCAGGCCCCTCTCAACTGTTAAATGTCAATCAAATACCATTACTGGTGATTATTAAAATGCTACAGCAACAAACACAATTCCACTGTATATTTTCATAGCTGTATTAGAAGCACAAAGTGTAACTGCTTTAATATGGTCACTATGGTAACGCTTATCATGAATGATGCCATAAGAGTGGTCTTTTCAGTAGAACAAACATGAAGCCGTGTTTTAATGTAACTATATTATTACTCCTGAAATGTGCCAACAAGGCACCACACAAGAAATACAAGGCCATGAATAACTCGCCATAACACTCGCCACATATAGTGATGAGCGGGCCTCGTGCGTGTGAATCACCCGTCGCCATAAAGCCAGATTTCAAGTAGGTCTCCTGCGAATTTCTTTTTCTTCTTGGTCATAGGCTCTTATGTAGTCTCGCTGGGCCTTTTTGCCGCTGCAAAGAAACTTTCCAAATACTGTACATCGGGTTTTATTAAGTCATTTTTGTGGTAGCGTTTTAGAGTTAGTGACCAAGACAAATAGCATCTTGACGTGTCAAGAGTCCGTCATAGATGGTTGAATCTAAAGAGAATCCAGTCACTTTTCAAAATCAAATGTTTTTAGGGTCTGATAAACTGCAAGGACTGTAAGTTTGTTTTTGTTTTTTTGTTTTTTGTTTTTTCTCCCCCCCCCTTCATTCTTTCAACTGTATGGCTTATTTTTATAGCCAACCTGGAATGGGTGACAATTGATACGCATTTCCCGTAAAATAAATCGAAAATTGATCTAAATAGTAAACTGAGAAGACTTTATCAACATCATACAATATCCAGAGCATTTTATAAAGCCTGATATGTGATTATGCGAAAACTTAACAATCAGCAGATGCTTTGTTCCAACTACGAAAGTTATTTGTTTAAGTTTCAAATGGCTTACTGTCAGTAAAGTCTCTTGTTGCATTTGGCCAATGACTGAATCTCGTTTGGTTTTTACTGCACACTTAGGTGTTGTAAAATAATGGAAACTAAATAGTCCTATCGGAAAGACTGTCCTGAATGCTGAATGGGTTAGCTTGCATGCTACTTAGTACACTAGCTAGCTGCCTAGACCATGGATATATAATAGGTAGTGCAAACTATGTTTTTGTCTCATAAATTCATAATAGTGATTTTGACACTGATTGGTTTGTTACAAACATCAGCCATCTTGCGTTGCCACTTGCTAAGCATGCCTAACTTGAATATTATATATTGATAGATTGATATTAATATTGAATACTGGCCAACACCTTGTACCACCGAAATTGTCACTTTTCAGGAGATTTCCAAAACGGCATGTTTATTCAACCATTAATATTGCATCACAAAGAGAGCAAGCCATTTTCAATACACAAAGTATAGGTTTTGTCAACAATAAAATAGCCACGGTGTGTGGCATACGGTTGTACCTCAAAAGTTGGGAGAAGCACTGCATACACATTTCATCGGTAAGTGTGTTATTATATACATTTTCATCTATAAGGTATATCTTTAAGTGCTACTCAAAGATTTGTGTGCAACATGTCAGAACCATGGAAAATGAAATGAAAGCAAAGCTTATCAGGTAAAAATATGCCCGGAAATTTCAGCCTAACCTCTGTAAGATTCATGATACTAAGATAACATACTCTGTGTGATCGCTGCAAACACTGAATTTTTTTCTTTGAGAAGCTCTCATTACTCTATAGAGGTATCCTGGTGTAAATTGCACACTGATAAATGTTTTCAGCAAAAACTAAACATAAGTTTTCAGTAAGAGTGGCAACATAAGATTGCTGCCCTCTGGCTTCGGCTATAAGAGGCCATTTGTGAGTCATTTCATATGTACAAGGGTGTGCCAAAAAGTTCATAGCTCAACAATGGTATTTGACTTTATTATTATTTTTGTCACCAGACTGTTAAATGAGTATAAACATTCAAATATGGTCCAGCACGCCTGTGAACCTGATGAGGATAAGCAGTCTATAAAATGGATGGATGGATACAAATGCAGTAAATGGAAACTATTGTTTTGAATTCAGAAAGAAATTGACATGATGGTTTAATTAAAAAAAAAAAAAAAAAAAAAAAAAAAAAAGTTTCATTTTTAACTAGAAAAGAATGTGCAGCCAATGACTGGCTGAAGTTAAACAAAATGATCTCAAATAATAGCTGAAAGTCTACACTACACTTACTATTGCAGAGTCAAGTGATGGCAATTTTTCAAAGAGGCAAATAAGAGGTGGTGGGGACAAATGTTGCCATTCTTTTGGAAGACCTCGAAAAAAATGACCAAAAAAATTACTTAAACTTGTTTTGTTCCAAAGTCAAGTGAATTCAGAGCAAAGGCGAAAATAAATCCAAGCCATTTATCCTTGGAGTCAAAGGTTGATGTTGGGGATGAGGGCTAAATACTTGTGTCAATTGAAGACGCAACCTTTACATGCCTGAATAGGAATGTGTTATTTTCCTCAAGGCTCTTTGTATGTTCAGAACTACACATCAAGCAATTCAACTCTTAACTGAGCACAGACTGCATGGGTCAAGGTTGAGGTAATCACAAATGCACCATTAAAACCTGGAATTGTGCTGCCAGTGTATTGAAAAGCAAACTGCACAACATTAAAGGATTACGACGGGGATACAAAATGGTGAGTAGCAAGGATCTGACTTGCAAGAACAAGCAAAGGAAAGAAAAAGAGGGTTAACGGGAGAAAGCGGTATGTAGAAATAAACTTGTAAACTTCAGCTGTTAAGGTCAAATGTTTGAAAATAAAAAGGGATACTTAATGTTCCAATTTTCCTACTTTATGGATTCATAGTTGTACTAATATATATCCCACAATAGTTTCTGAATTTTTTGTTTTTTTTTGCCGTTAACTATCGACTGTCCTCACCTCATCACCTCTTAAGTTTAAGATGAACATTTTAAAAAACAATGAAAATATGGCACTCTTGAAATCTGTTTATTTTCCCTTAGTGGATGTGTCGTTCCACCTCGGTATTAACTGCCTCACTCCAGCACAACAATGTGCAACTTGGCTTTTAATAACAAAGAAGGGGAAGGAAACATGTTAACAGCGGTTTCTGTTATCTGTCAACAAGAATCAAACAACTTGGTGATTGCATATTTTCCACAACAGTCATACATGGACTGATGGTTCTCTGTTGACAAATCTCTGTTGATACTAGGGATGTAACGATATTATCACAATATGAAGCTCACGATACGATAATTATGACGATATTGTGGGGAGGTTGGCGATATTTAAAAAAGATCACAATATTGTAAAAAAAAAAAGAGCTCATACAAAAAAAATCACAATATTGTGCTTTTGTACATAACAGAAATAAATATACTACCTCCAATCTCTAATAACAATATTGAGGCACTTACTCACTAACGCAAGCCCACATCAAGTTCCTCCACGTATTGAGTTGCTTCACAAGCATATTACAATCCCCTTCGTCTGACAATTAGTGTATTTTAAACATAGAAGGGCCAAAACATACCTAATGAAAATTAAGCTGCACGAAAAAAATAGCCACCAGAGGATGCTAGAACTGCACAAATGGACATCAACCTGACTTTTTTTTTTTTTAACAGATTGTAGCTTTTAAATATTGTGAACATGACAACGACGAGATTGTGGTAGTTTTAATATCACGATATCACAATATTGCCGGTATCGTTACATCTCTAGTTGATACCATACATAAATGTCCAATTAACAAGTGAAAGTGAAATGGGGAATACACACATTTTCAGTGTACTAGGTTGTCGTTTGTGTGTTTTTTCTAGTCAATTTCATGTTGATATGAACCTTTAATTATTTCAGCTTTATGCTAATTACAGTAGCATCTGCTAATAATACAATAAATGCGGTGTGTGTACGCAATAGCTTGTATGCGCAGCCAAGCATACAGGTATAACATTAGGTGTAACATTCACTAACATTTGTTGGACTGATGTCTTTGTATTAGACAAATGTGCAGTATGTCTTTTGATCCAAAATAGAATTGTCCAAAAATCTCAACCTAACTAAAAGAGGCAAACTTTTATTTGAATGCAACCCGCATGATAGGGATGTAACGATATCCAAACATCACGATATGATATGAAGGTCAAGATACGATAATTATCACGATATTGTGGAGGGGGGTTGGCGATATTGAAAAAAAGATCACAATATTGTAAAAAAAAAAAAAAAAAAGAGCTCATACAAAAAAAAGCACAATATTGTGCTTTTGTACATAACAGCAATGCATATAAACCACCTACAATCTCTAATAACAATATTAAGGCACTTACTTGCTAATGCAAGCACACATTGATCGCTTCACAAACAAATTAGGTTCCCCTTCATCTGACAATTAGCATAGATTTTAAACATAGAAGGCCAAAACATCCCTAATGAAAATTAAATTGCACTAATAAACTAGCCACTAGAGGGTGCTAGAACTGCACAAATGGAAATCAACCTGATTTTCTTAACAGATGTGGTCCTTCTAAATATTGTGAACATGACGACGACGATATTGTGGCAGTTTTAATATCACGATATTGCCCTTATCGTTACATCCCTACTGCATGATATTTAGTAATTCATCCTGGAGTCTTACTGACACGAGAGTCATCTTGAGAATTTCCTTATGACATTCAAATGTGCTTTTCTGTCCTTGTGACGAAAATCTGTTGGTGTGAGATTTGGAGTGTTGCCAAATGTTTTTTTTTGTGTGGCCCTCTCACTCTCTTCAGGTGTCTGCTGCCAGAGAAGAGGTGCCTGGGCGTCGAGGCTTCCCCGGGTACATGTACACCGACTTGGCCACCATCTACGAACGCGCCGGACGAGTGGAGGGCAGGAATGGCTCCATCACGCAGATCCCCATTCTCACCATGCCAAATGACGGTAAGAGTTGCAGTCCCACAAAAGCTTTTCCATATTCTTTATTGACAAAAGCACTGGAACGCTCCTTCCTGTTCATTCCATCTACTTGACTGAGATTGTCAAACGATAATTTTATTTTATCATTTTTTTTTTTTTTTTTTTTTTTTCATACAAGAGCCTTGCTGGCCACAGTGATTTTGTCTATAAAGTATATGTCACCTGGGGACTCAATTTGGAAATTAAACACGGATCTGTCACCGCGTAAAGAATTGTAAACAGTAGAAATAGGCTTACAAAAAAAAAGAAAAAATTCTGATGCCTGAAGTTACCATAGCAACTGCAGTATGTAGCGCACACTCACACCTGGTTGAAGAGTATTTCCCCATTACAGCATTAAAGGCGAGTGAGTGTGTTAACCTTTACTGAGCACTGCTGGTTTCCTCGCAGTTCTCAGCAGCTTGATTTCGAGTGAAGGTTGTAGAAATGGGCACTAGAAAGATGAATTATGCATTTTTGTCTTCTATGTTTGGCTTTGTTGAAATCCTTGGTCTGAAATAATTTTATAACCATTTTTTACATCTTAATTAGCTAGTTGCCTTTAATTTCTTCCATCGTTCAAACATATAAAACAATTTGTTTTTTAATGTTCCAATATTTTCCCCTCTGAAAGACATCACGCATCCAATTCCTGATCTGACGGGATACATTACTGAGGGTCAGGTGTACGTGGACAGGCAGCTGCACAACCGTCAGGTAGGGTGCCCTATAAAAAGTTAGCTGATGTCAAGTCTTTTAAATCTATCATTAAAATTGTCTTTCATTCCTGTTCCAAATACGTTTGTCTTGCAGATATATCCTCCCATCAATGTTTTGCCCTCTTTGTCCCGTCTGATGAAGTCAGCCATTGGCGAGGGTATGACCAGGAAGGACCACGCTGATGTCTCAAACCAGCTGGTAATACATGAAATCTGTTTTACAGTAGTACGTTTCTAAGTGCATGGTATGCTTCATCTTAAGGAAAATAAGGATTTTTTTCTGTTTTTGTTTTTTTTGTTTTTTTGTTTTTGTGCATTTCAGTTCTAACTTCAGATTTAATTAACAGACAACTCTTACTGTATTTTAGTACAACTGTGTAATTGCTTTTTCTTGGTCCTCTCCAGTCCCTATTAATAGTTTTACTGTAATAATGCTTTGAATGAGAACATGAGAAGGAACTGACAAAATACCGATGGGTTATATTTGTTTTTCACAGCAATATTCAGAGCTCCCCTCCACCACCTCTCAGATGTTAATTTGCTTTTAATATACTCTGCCATTTTTAGTATGCCTGCTATGCTATTGGCAAGGATGTGCAGGCCATGAAGGCTGTTGTGGGAGAAGAAGCCCTCACTTCCGATGATCTGCTCTACCTTGAGTTTCTGCAGAAATTTGAAAAGAACTTCATTGCCCAGGGTAAGGGGTTTGGGAGCAGGTCTACAAAAACATAATGTTCATGCACACATCATCATTGGTTCAACAGCTTCTTCTTTGGTTTTGCAGACGAACACCTGGCGTGCTCGGCTAATGAAAATACACTTTTTCCGCTCCAAATGTCCTCTTGCGTACTTTTAGTTGGAGCATAAATCTAACTGCATCTGTCTGCACCCCACAGAATGCCTTGAGATTTTATTTATTTTTTTATTGAACATTCTATCGAATGTATAATCTATTGATAATGATCACCTGTTTATTGTGAAACCTATTGATAGTGCATTGTATGTATGACTATACTGTACATTAGGGGAGAGTTTTTTTTAATTGTGATGAAAGTTGAGGACATTAGAGATACAGTAATTTTTTTTTCAGCAGTACAATGTTGTTTTTTCAACTGACAGTCATAGAAACAAGACATCACGTCATGGGGGAAAAAAAGCAGGTGGATGTGAATACCAGTTAGCTTCAATAGCTTTGGCTATTTAGAACTCACCATCATGTTAGGTTTAATAATTAACAGACAACTGCGTGCTTACAAGAACTTTGTTCATCATAGAAGTTATTTACTCCAACACACCAACTTGTGACACTTGTCACTTAACGACACTGACATAGTAGTGTGTTGTAAGAGGGGATGTCATAGGCAGCAACCAAAAACAAAAATCCTCTATTTCACCATTTCTGTTTCACTTGTGCTTTTATTGTATTTGAGGATAGACTTGCAACTGATCTCATTTTTGTTCAAATGGTATCACTCACTCGCGGGATCCACACATGTTGGTGTATGTAGCAAACAACGTCTTAGAAGAATAATGTTCCTCTAAGCCACTGCTTCTCAAATAGTGGGGCGAGCACTGTACTGCAAATCATTTTATCCCATAGGACCTTCTACAGGCAATTGTTACGACTTTAATCTTCTACACTCACAATGATCACTGTTAGTGTACTTCACCTAGTATTGTTTATATTCTGTTGTTGAAGCAGGTCCTCCAGTGAACTAATTTCTGCAGGACCTCCACAAAAAGCTCCAATAATGCAAGACACATATTTAAGTGTCTCAATAAGTGTGCAGTTATCCAGTCTAGTATGTTTTTGTTTCACATTATGTCATCATGACAGCTATCCATCTTTTTGAATACGTGTGCAAAAAACAACAACAACAAACCCACACACATGCACAGTTAGCTTGCGGGGGTGAGGCCTCTGATTATGCTGACATTTCAAAACTTTAGCACCATATTTCTCCTCAATTTTTAGTCCACCTCAAAATATGTTAGTCCCTCCATCCAATTCTTGACCGCTTATTCCTCACAAGGGTCGCAGGGGGTGCTGGAACCTATCCCAGCTGGCTATGGGCAGGAGGTGGGGGACACCCTTGGACTGGTTGCCAGCCAATCGCAGGGCAAAATATGTTAGTGTTTTTCATATTGATAGGGCTAAAATAATGAATACATTCATAAACAGCATCACATCAGCTTGCCTACACTTTTTCCCTCCTATTTGAATCTTTTCGAACACTTTTGGCCAGATGAACAAATGTATAGTTTGAATGTGTGGCTCTAATAATAAGCGTTTTGACTTTTCTGTGTCCGTCAGGCCCGTACGACAATAGGACGGTGTACGAAACCTTGGACATCGGCTGGCAGCTGCTCCGAATCTTCCCCAAGGAGTTGCTGAAGAGGATTCCTCAGAGCACATTGGCCGAGTTTTATCCCAGGGAGTCTGCTGCTCGCCACTGAGGCACCAATATGAATATTGTGCTTCTTGGTCATCTTGTCGTCGTATCGTCACCTGCATCCTCCTCCCTTTGACGCCAGAAACCTCTATCTTGTGGCATGGAGATGAATGTTGTTGAGCACCCCTGATCCCAAAGCTTACTTCCTTTCCCCAAGGTCACCTCCCACAATATCCATGTACCTAATATTGTCTTTTCCCGCACCACAAGATGACAGTAGTATTTTTTTTTGTCTGTGTACTGTAGTGTTTCGCTGTCCAAAGTATGTGGTGTATGAAAAGTATATATGTGGTTGTATTGCTCTTTATTGCAAAGAAATGTGATCATATCTGTAAACTTGTAGTTAAGCCCATATTACACGTGTTACTGCTGGATTCTTCATTATATATTTTTTTAAATTATGTACTGTCGACCGTCAGAAAGCATTTCTCAGTGAAGAATGTTCTACACGTGATATAAGCTGAAATGGTATCCTTGCGGTCAGTGTTGATTCATCAATCAATTGAACACTTAAAGCCCTCAGCATGATCCATACTCATGCTGTACTTAACTCTGTTGGGCTCCCTTACGAACTATATCATGGATGTTTACATTAGTGCTCTGTTGTTTGGTTTATATTATAAAAGTATAACAGTGAATTGATCATTCCTAGTAGTAAGCAAAAACTAATTCTTTGTTGTGCAATCATAATTGTTGAGTTTGTGAACTGAAATAAATTAAATTATGAGTACAATTTATCACCATCCTTTATTGATCTATGGAATTCCAGCACATTCTTGTCAGCCGTCTTTAATTGCTTAATCTGACAGCATTTTATCACCTCAGCTATTTTTGCGTTGAAGACAAATTTCTCTGCCTTTACTTTATTTTTTCCCCGCGAGGAATACATTTCCCTGTGCATGGCATATATCAACTGTACTGTAAAAGCACTTTTAAAGAGACACTGTGCAGAATTCAATGCCATCCAGTGGGGAACGAAGAGAATGCAACCTCCTAAGTTCGAAGCGTGTGCATTTTGAAGCACACATTCTACAGTGCCTCAGAGAGACCATAATTAGCAAACATAGTTGAGTCAAAAAATGGTGGTAGGCTTGCAAAGGACTTCTTCTGGTATCAGTAGCGGAAAGATGGTGGTGAAACATGGCAGCCTCCTGTAAGATGCGGCGCAACCTATGTAATTGGCGATTAATAGACTATATGTTTTTAAATATGTTGATGTGCTAGAACATATTTTTTGCATATTAGTGAAATTAATGGTGGATTTTTATCATGAGTGAACATTGAAAAAATATACAATACACGTTGTCCCTTTAATTATGGACAAGACGACAGAAAATAAATGGGTACGTATTTGGGTTTATTTATACTGTATATCAAGCATAGTGTGACTTAGAGCTTCAACTAATGATTACTTTAATAGACTGTTTAAATTTCCATAGATTAAAAAAAAACATTTGAAATTGAATATAATACCTTGAAATGGAGAATTATTGGTTTTCGTTTACTTTGTGTTGCGAATATCTACTGTATCTCACTTTTTGAATTGAACTAATGAACATTTCTTCACATTTAGTCATATGCACACAAACTGATATTACATTTTCTTTAAGAAAAAAAAAAGTATGGTATATACTGTTAAAGTCGTCAGTTGTGTAGTTGTGTTGTGTGCATGAGGTGTGTGAGAGAGGTGAGAGAGAGAGAGAGAGAGAGAGAGAAAGAGAGAGTGTACTTTGAACTGCTGCGCTCATGCGTGGACAGTGATTGGAAGTGTACAGGTGTGTCTCACGTCCACTTCCTGTTGCAAATCATTTTATTATTATTTTATAGACGTATGGATTCCGAAGAGTTTGCTAAAATGAACACCGTTGTTGAATTGACAGACAAAGGTAGGCCTGCTGTGAGACGATACGTGTAAATTGGTTTGAGTTTGACAAAAAAAAAAAAAAAAAACAGAGCGAGCGAGACAGAGATTTGTAGCACCTTGCAGGGGTACTGCACTCATTATGCTGATAGGTTGCTAAATCCTGGGTATACTGATACTACTTTAAACTTCACATTTGTGGGCATTTTGTCATTATACGAGTACAATGGATTCGTTTTACGTACCATAATAACCCGCTTGGGGAGTTTTTCCTACAACATAGCCTAGCTTACTGTACTTTGGAATGAGAGTTTTTGTGACATTTAGTATGTGTAGGCCCTACACATACTGAATGTCACAAAAACTCTCTTACCCTACACTGTAGGGTATGTAAAGTCTTTGAAAGTAATTATTTTCAAACCCCAAGCGCCACTAGAAGGGCTTCTGAACTAGACGAAGAAGACCTTTTTGATATATATTACAATGGTGTTACATTGTAGTCTGTTAAACAGCAGGACCTTATGTTACAACATATGAAACGACTAGGGATGTAACGATATCCAAACATCACGATACGATATCACGATATGAAAGTCACGATACAGCATTCATCACGATATTGTGGGGGGTTGGCGATATTTAAAAAAAGATCACAATATTGAAAAAAAAAAAGCTCATACTAAAAAAAAGCACAATATTGCGCTTTTGTACATAACAGCAATGCATATAAACCACCTACAATCTCTAATAACAATATTGAGGCACTTACTTGCTAATGCCATTACACATTGATCGCTTCACAAGCAAATTAGGTTCCCCTTCATCTGACAATTAGCACAGATTTTAAACATAGAAGGCCAAAACATCCCTAAAGAAAATTAAATTGCACTAATAAACTAGCCACTAGAGGGTGCTAAAACTGCACAAATGGAAATCAACCTGACTTTTTTTAACAGATGTGTTCCTTTTAAATATTGTGAACATGACGATGACGATATTGTGGCAGTTTTAATATCACGATATCACGATATTGACCTTATCGTTACATCCCTAGAAACGACGCGCATTTTTCATGCTAAACGATCACGTGACTACAACTGTACTTAGCAAAGATGAGTAGGCTCTAGCGCGACAATTACCATTTACATATAGTTTCAAGTTACGTCCCCGAAGCGAAGCTAAACCCATGGAATCGCTACAGTAGCCTACTATCGTCCTGATGTAGAAAGACTTTCTCTCAGAACAAAAAATAGTTTTTATGGCTTTAACCCTCAATTGCATAGTGGCCGTTCTGTCTATTGTCAGAAATAAAAGAAAGCTCTCTTAAAAATTATCGGTCATTGATGATGTGTCCAAACTATACTGGTACAGTTCTGAGAGAGAGAAAAAAGATGGTATGAAGATATACATTATTATTATTATTATTATTATTATTATTATTATTATTATTATTATTATTATTATTATTATTATTATTATTCATTTGTTCATTCATCCATTCATTCATTCATGAATACTTATATGAATGAATACACCATGAATGCATGCATAACATTTTTTATTAATAGACGACTAGGTTGGTTGGTTAAATACATACATACATACATACATACATACATACATACATACATACATATATGTTCATACCTACATACATCCATTCCATGTATTAATATAATAAATAAATGAATACAATGATACTGTCAAAACTGAGCATTATAAATATTCTCATTAGGTTGTGCTGTTGTACCTTATGTGGCTGGTGAGTGTAAGTCTGAATATGAGCGTGAACAGTTATTTGCGTCTCAGTCCTGAGATAGACTTTAATAAAAACTTATTTCATCTGTAAACCTTGCTGATTGTAACAGCAACTATATGTAACACTTTACCACTAACATCCAACTGTGTTTTTATAATAATATCATGTGACAATATGCAGCATTTTCTACCATTTAACATTGCATCGTCAAAGAGAGCAAGCCATGTAACACTTTAAATTGGTCAATAATTTGTAAAAATAACACCCACACGTCCGGCCTGACCAATGCTATAGGAAATTTACCAAGTTATGACATGCAAGGTTTTGGCCCGAAACCAGCGATTTGTTCCATACAATTCAGGAACTGTAAAACATCTACATGTATTTTTATATAATTGGGGAAATGGATTTCTTGACAGTTTTTTTCCCACAGCCTTACACTGCTGCACTCACGTGTCACAAGAGGAATTATTCAGTGTGTGAGAAGTTATCACATGTTTAAGAAGTTTCCATTTTTTAATAGCAAAGTGGGGGAGCTTTGACTGTTTTGTGTGGATTTTGTTTTGTATCAAAACAAAATGGATGACTGGCATCCTTTGCTTCCCACAGCTATACAAGAATATGAAGGCCTGCAAAGGAGACATGAAGCAGCAACTAAGGAGGTAAATATCGCTTACGTCGTACAGTATATGCCAAATGGCAGCTCCTTTTTACACAGTCGTCGTAGTAGCAGCAGCAGATCATCTCATTAGTCTACATTCTCTTTGCCTAAATGATAATATTATTCATCCAGGTAATTTCATTCTCAGGGCATTGAATCATTCACAAATGGACTGTTCTCATTCTCTTACAAATGTTCTTTTTGTGTCATTAAGAGAGCTATTAAGTTGTCACATTTTAACAAAATGTGCTGAATTACGTACAACCATTCAAGGGAAATATGTTCTTTTAAAACAATTTCCGCATGAACACAACAAACAGTAAGTGAGGCACAAAACCCTTGTCGGGGGAAATGCAGCGCATTGCAGTAAATTAGAAATATTTTGTTCGCAGATTCATTAAAATCTATTATTATTATTATTATTATTATTATTATTATTATTATTATTATTATTATTATTATTATTATTATTATTATTGTTGTTGTTGTTGTTGTTGTTGTTATTATTATTATTACTATTATTAAGATTTGTACAAGTAGAATACTTTTATAATTTTCTCTAAATCTGGTAATGATAATGCTTTGGTATTTGTTTTTAAATGAATTATATTACAGGCCCTGTCACTGGATTATTGCTGTCACCTCTTGGTTGTCTGTACAGATAAATTATGCTCACAAAACTTGGAATCATGCTCAAGTTCAAACATATTTTCATCATGTTCTTTCTCACTTAGTTCACTTTGGGTGAGGAGGGAGTTACACTCTAATAACCTATTTAAAAAAAATAGGCTCACACAATATTTGTTTTAAAATGATGGTGAACATGTAAAAAAGAGCGAGAGAGACACAGAGAACTGCATGATGAAATGTAACAGCATAATAGTTGAGATTGGCGAGTACTTGTGGTTGTTTTACCATCAGGAAGTAGAAATTAGAGGAATAGAAAATTGACATTAATTTCATGCAATTTTAAGGGAATGTCATATTGGGATATATAGGTCTTTCTTTAAAATTATCTGTCATTGTTTTTCTTTGGAAATTTTATGTAACAAAAGTACGAGTGCTACTTGGTATCAGCGACTACTGGTATCGGTCTGAAAAAAAGTGGTAACGAACATCCCTGATTAATAATCAACATAATTATTATTTATATAAAGACATAAGAGGTAATAAAGTGCGAGCCAATTAAGGCTTTTAGCCCAAAAGAACCAGAATGCATGAAAACTGTATGTCTGCCTCCCCTAGTGTAAGATACTGGAGGAGGAACGAGATGAGGCAATTAAGAGGCTCAATGAGTTTCAACACGGTAAGTTTTTTTCAATACATATCTACGCATTCATTTATAAAATAAAATCAGTCTTGCCTGATTGGGAGTGTATATCACAGTTAGGAAATTAATTATATTTAATTTTATTTATTTATTTATTTGTTTGTTTTTGTTGCTATGCAATTTGCTAAACCAAATGCATGTGTAAAGTTATTTTGTTTTGTGTGTATATCCTTTACTAACAAAAGAGTCGCAAGGGACTGCACAGGCCCCCTGTTGACAACGTTTGGTGGCATCGCATGAAATCTCAAATCCCCAACTGGGCAGGAAAAACTCAAAATTACATTTCAAAGAAAAAAAGAAACCTCGAGACGAGACCACAGTTGAGGGTCTAAATATGCATGAAAACTCATGAAACCCACATACACATCAATACTGGCTAAAAAAGAAAATCCACACGGTTGACATTTCTTATGCCGTTTTCAACATATTCAAATTTCTACTGAACGTGCCAGTTCCCCAATATACTAGTATCCCAACATGCCAGTACTCCAAAGTGGCCTGGGATGTATTTCACAAAGGAGGTTCAACAAACTGTGAGATTAACCCTGAACGAGTTGACATCCCCTCCGATAGGAAACTCTGCGTTTTCGGTTCCAGTCCAGCTGATTTAAGTGAGTTATATCAACGCTGAGTCTCACCTGGACTTAAAAAGACCGCCTCAATGGATCCCCGATTTGTTGAGTCACAATGGCAATGGGGAAGCCGAACGTGGCATCGCCCTCTGCTTCCGCGTTGCTTTTTATTTTTTTTTGCCCCTCTCAATCGTAAATCTTAATGCAATCATATGTTGAATTTGAACATGTCTTTATTAAAAAAAAAAAAAGAAGTGCAACACCGCAGCGGCTCCCCATAGAGGAAGGCGGCGTGGGTGAACATTGCTGCTCCGGTCAACGGGTAAATTTAAATGTATAGTCCTTTGCGATCACAATATTTTGTGTTTTGTGTGTTTTGTGAAATACACCCCTGGTCTGCGAGGGCCCTTCACAACTGCTTGCAGATTTAGTTATTATTTATTGTTTTCATTGGTAGTGTGCATTTATTTATTTATTTATTTATTTATTTATTTATTTATTTATTTATTTATTTATTTATTTATTTGTTTGTTTGTTTTTACTGGCTAATAATTTATTTTCTGGTTGTTGTTTTAAAGGTGCATTGCAGTTTGTCACTTTTTCTTTCTTTTTTCTTTTTTTTTTTTTTTTACTTGCAACTCCCACCTCTGGCCAAAAGCATAACTGCAGCTTATGTGTCAAGCGAGTGGAAGCACTTTTTTTTTTATTTTCAGTTGCTTGGAGTTGTTTTTTGCTGCACTCGAAGCCTGCCTCTTCTCGTTTTTTTGGGGTTTTTTTCACTTTCCTTCCCAATTGTGTCATACACTAGCTAACACATTACTACATGTCTGCGAGGACGAGCATGACATCAAACTCCACCACAATCCCCCCTTGCCCACCCGAGCGAACGCTCCACACTGGTTCACGCTAATAGGTGCAGTTGCAGTTAAAAAATCAGGACTCTTTGTACTCATCTGGGCATTGGTGGAGCATGCATGATATCGAAAAAGCTTAACTCAAACTTCAATATTAATTAAAATAATTTTGATTAATATTTTTTTCAATAATCACCGAGCCCTGGTCTAGTTATTTGAAACACATTTTCCAGAAGACATTTCTGCCAAGGCAGTCTGACCTCACACCAACCAATCTCATTTCCATTTATGTTTACAGAAACCTCAACGATGCATATCACTTTTTGCTTTAATCCATAACATGAAGGAGAACATGATTGTATCTTAATACAAAAACTGCCCCCACACAAATCATCCTTTGGCCATTCAAAGCAGTACTGTTGCTGACAGAAGTGATAGAAAGAGTAGTAGCCATACAAATAGTCAGCCATAATCACTGCTTTTTTTTTTTTTCCATACGCCATGTCACTACCAAGGTTATTTTAGTTAACAAAACTAATGAAAAAACTAAAACTAAAATTCAAAAACCATTTTCGTTAACGAAATAAAATAAAAACGAAAATGCTTTTTAAAAAATGAAAACTAACTGAAACTACATTTTATGTTTACAACTAACTAATTATAGCAAAAATGTCCTTTGTTTTAGTCTTTTGTCATTAATTTAATACAGGAACAATTGAGGATGATTTTAAATGTGATTTTTACTATATTTATTTTGAGATTAACCGGACTAAAGACATTTGAAAGTGTGTCACGCAGAAGTGATGTCATCTAGCAGCCGCCAATAGAAAAGCACCTTTAGATGACATCACTCCTAGGTGACAAATTTTGCCTGCTTGACCTTTGGCTCCAATGCTTTTTCAGCTGAAATGCAACGCTTGGTAAGAAATTTGTCACGTTTTTAATGTTTTATTTTACCATGTTTTTTTTTTTATTTTTTATTTTTTTTTTTTATATTGCACCCAAGTAATACACATTTAAAAAAACAAACCAAAAAGAAAAAAGAAACTAATACTGAAACTAACAAAAACTAAAGGAAAAATAAGCATTACCAAAAAAACTTAAATAAAAACTAACAGAACCACCGTGGAAACTAATTAAAACTAACTAAATTTCAAAAACAAAACTCAAAACGAAATAAAAATAAAAACCAGCTAAAATGAATGCACTCACATGAGAAAGTCCGATTTCGTGAGAGTGCACAAGGCAACATTGATTGCATCAAAGACCAAAGTAATTGGAGACAACACCACTCAAACTTGCATGTGACATCAAATGTTGGTTCCAAACAATTTAGACCTAGAGCAGGGCTCACCAATTCCGGTCCTAGAGGTCCGGAGTCCTGCAGGTTTTGTTTCCGCCCACTACTACACCTAATTCATCTGATCAGCTCATCAGCATGCATGATAACGATCCTGATCTTTAGTATCAGGTGTGTTGGTAGACGGGAACATCTAAAGTCTGCAGGACTCCGGACCTCGAGGACCAGAATTGGTGAACTCTGACCTATAGGCTCCAAAATCAGATGACACTCAAAATAAACAGTTACGGTTTTATAATCACACCTGCTGTTGACCACCCCTAACGAATCGCCCTCCCTCCCACTTAGCTGAGCACGGGAGAAAGGAATCCTTGGTTCGGTGGCGGCAGGCAATTCCTTCCCCCCAGTGGCACCTAATTAAGACCTTGATGAACACCGGGATGAGGCGATACCCGTGTACTCCCCGCACCCTTCACATCAGCTATTCAATAGCACTTAGCTGCCAGTTTTCATTCTCTGCCTGCCGTTGGTCGCTCCCCGCCTGTCACCGTAATGCCCCGGCCACTCTAATAAATCGTCCCACGGACGCCTTGAACTTAATGACATGTTAATTATGATTACTGGTAGCCGTGGTAAACAAACAGCAGTGTAGAAGTGCTGAAAGTCAACGGGGCCCCTGACACATCAAATATGGCAGTCTTAATTGTGAGTTTTGGCATCCCCATTATCCTCATCATCACTCCATCTGTTTTCTTCTCTCTTTTTGTGTCTGTCTTTATTCGTCCTCCTCTCAGGAAAGACAGTGATTACCCCTATGCCCATGTGCTGCATAATGGTATCAGCGCCGCCAACAGAACAGTGAATTAAATTGTATCTGCAGCCACTGTGAAGCCTTGATGAGGGGGGCAGATGCCTTTGTGGTGTTATCATTATAACACAATGGTCATGTTGTCATCAACCTTGCCAGCACCAATTGAAAAGGCATGATTGTGTGTTAGGGGCTTTTTGTCCTTTCCTCCAGCTACCCCTCACCAAGCCTGCCACCCCACCTCCAGCCGTTTTGTTGTGAATAGGAGCAATTTTCTAAGAGCTATGAAATCACGTAATAGCTCCTAATATGCAGCTGCTTGGCACAGTGAGGCAGCCTCGATGAATGTGTGCAAGTCAAACATAATATGTGTTTTGGCTGGAGAATTGCTGAATACATGAGCATGGGCTAGATTTATTCAAATGAAAATCTCTGACGTCTGTAACTGTCATCGGCACAAACACAAACTATGTGCTCCTTTTTTTTTTTTCATCTCATCCTCTATTTGAAATTGTGTCTTCAGTAAAGTGGTCCCCAAAGCATTGGGTCTTTATGGAGAATCATTTGGTGAAAATGAATGGAGGGTCAAAACATTTGAAACAAGTTGCCATATACTTTACGCTCCTTTCACCTGTAATGGATTTTAAATTGTAAGCATCACATTTTGACGTGACCTCAACTTCAATTATTGTTTGTCAAAATATGCCGGTGTCCGTATTGACACACACATCACGGAAGAATCAGCGCCTTGATGTCATTAAGTGCAACAAGATTTGTGGTTGGTCAATTTCTTTCTCTTCCTTAGTTTCTACATTGGTCATTGAGGAGGTCAACGACATTCAGGAGAAACTGGAGATTGAGAGGACGTGCAGAGAAAGCGCTGAAGCCCTGGCCGTCAAGGTGCACTTTTACATTGCATTTCATTTTTTTTTTTTTTTTTTTTTTCATAGTCATTGAAAATTATGAACAAATGTGACAAATAACAAAGGGAGAAATGGATCACTAGGTGGATATTTTTGTAAAGTAAATACAGCAAATCCCAGGATAAAAGTCCAATCAGAGTAATTGAATGACTTGGACAAAAGCAAAAGCATTTTGTGCCCAAGCAGTTCTTCTTCTGTTCTGGTGTCTACTGTGTCTAAAATTGCATTCGATTCTTTTGATTCAAAGCACAATTTTGGAGTGCTTGCTGAACTGTGAGTTATTATTTGAGAGTGATGGAGCCCGGAGTGTTTTGCAGCTTTTTAGGGTTGAACTGTAATCATTTGTCATTCGATTTCTGCACAAAAGCTCCGGTCCGCCACGTTCAACCAAATTTGGCCATGTTGGAGGCTGTGGAAAAATTGATTGCGAATGTTGTCAGTTAAAAGCCTTTCTTCTTGTTCACTTAAATCTGCCGAAAGGGAAAGGTTTGGATTGGTTCATTTTTCATCCTTTTATGATGGTCTAACCACACGTTTATGTTGGCTTAGAGAGACTCAAACTAACTACAGTGCACTTTGCGGTCACAAAAACGATAACTAATTGCATTGACCATAGAGGTCAATGCTCAATTTTGATTAACACAATCAGAGCTGTATTAACTGACACAATGGTCGACAATTATTTGGGGGACATGAATAGTAAACGAAAGGGCATGTTGAAGGGGTATCCGGCTCAGCATAAACTTCACAAAACGTATGTCTGTCCAGCGTCCACTACACCTCCCCATTATTTACAAGATTTTTCTTTGTCATGGTCAGACTTCAATGCAAGTTGTGGACATCCAGCTGGAATTGAGGGGTCATCAAGTATGAAATAATGCAATCTGCACCACAGTCAATCATGACCCCATAGTTTCTGAGATATCACATAAGGGTTCAAAGGAAAGTGGCTGTGCCGCATTTTGGCCGAAAATGTTCAAGTGTGGCGATATCGGGTCAATGACGGGTCAATGACGGGTCAATGACGGGTCAATTCCTTTATTTATTTATTTTTTTTCTTTTTTTTTTTTTTTCTTAGCCAAAATTAGTCTATCTACTCTTCAGGAAAGTAAATCTAAAGGAGGTTTAGAGGCACCAAACTTTATGTACTATTATATAGCTGATCAACTACAATATCTTGTGCTATGGACACAACCTAACAGAGATACTAACTGTTGGTTGGAATTGGAGCAGAGGGATTGTAATAATCTTAGACTGTTAGATTTACTCTTTATTACAAAATCAATAAAACGACATAATTGTTTTAAAAACCCAATGATAGCCGCCACCCTGACTGCCTGGTGGAAGGCATTAGAAATTACAAACTCCCAATTGCCGCCCTGTGGGCTCTCTCCCATTTGGCATAACCCCGACTTTCAACTTAATAATCAGTTGTTCCATTTAAGCTTATGGGGGCAGAAAGGAATTACACACCTTCATCAACTTTTCTCAGATAATAAGTTTATATCGTATACAAACTTGGTCCAAAAATATGAAATAAAAACCGGAAATTTCTTACATTATCTGCAAGTTAAAAATATGGTTAAGAAACAAATCCCAACACTTCAGGATACGCTCAAACTGCCTGTCTTAGCTAAAGATATTATAAAGCTTTCTCCAACAACAATAAAGAAAATATCCATCCATCCATCCATTTTCTTGACCGCTTATTCCTCACAAGGGTCGCGGGGGGTGCTGGCGCCTATCTCAGCTGGCTCTGGGCAGTAGGCGGGGGACACCCTGGACTGGTTGCCAACCAATCGCAGTAAAGAAAATATCAAAAATATGTTATTTTTATATACAAATAAAATGTATTTACCGACTTTAAAATGGGAAAAAGACATGTCTATAGTTCTGGAACCAGACTTTTGGACCCAAATGTGTGAAAATGTATTTAAAATGACCAAACATACAAATTTGCAACTTATCCAATATAAGATACTTCATAGAACATATATTACACAATATATGATGAAAAAAATGGGACTCTCTGACTCCGACATTTGTCTCCAGTGCTCACAAAACACTGCCGATACTTATCTTCATGCTTTATGGTCATGTACTCCAGTGCTGTATTTCTTGTCACGCCATGCTGGTGGCGGGCCATGCTTTTATTTTGTAGTCATGTTTCCTGGTTTATTTTGAAATCACCAACTCCCCTCTCACCTCAGGTCACTTACCCTTCCTTCTGCTCAGCTCATTACCGGTCCACGCCCTTGATTGTTTCCACCTGCCACGAATCACTCCGCCTATAAAAGCCATCAGCCACCACCTGCAGTTGCCGAAGTGTCACAACCCGTGCATGGAAGCGTCCTCACAGCCCTTGAGCCACAGTCCTTGTTTTTTGCCTTGCCTTGCCTTGCCTTGCCTTGCCTTGCCTTGCCTTGCCTTGTCTTGCCTTGCCTTGCCTTGCCTTGCCTTGCCTTGTCTTGCGCCCTTAGTTTGCCCCTTGTTTTCATCCCTAGCGGAGCGCTTTCTGTTGTCCCCGTTTTTGAGTGCCCTTTTTATCTCTCCAGTTTGGAGCTCTTTTTGTTCAGCATTTTTTCCCTCTTTAAGAGGCGTCTTGTGTTTCCTGTCATTAAAACTGCAGCCTTTGAGGCCAACTTATCACCTGCGTCTGAGTCCTACCTCTTCACGTCGTGTCATTACACTTCGGCCAGAATGGACTCAGCAGGCAAGTTGGAGATCTGGCTACAGACCCAAGAGACTCGCTTGTCACACCAGGAGGAGGTCCAGCAAGCCATGGCCACCCGGATGGGGGAACTTGCTGGACAAGTTCAGGACCTGGTGAACCACCTGCAACGCTCCACGTTACCCGCCACGAGACAGGAAACCACAGCTGAACCGCCATCTGCCACTCCAGCATCTACCGGAGTAGGTCTGAGACTGGCTCCCCCGGAGCGTTACTCGGGAGAACCAGGACACTGCCAGGCCTTTCTGACAGAATGCGACATACATTTTGAACTTTCACCACAGGCCTTTCCTACAGACCGTTCCCGCGTGGCCTTCATGATCTCCCATCTGACGGGACGAGCCAGAGACTGGGCCACCGCGGAATGGGCACGGAACTCCCCGACCTGCTCAACCGCAGCCGGGTTTTGCATGGCTCTCCGCCAAGTTTTCGATCCAGTCAATATGGATCGAGAGAAGGCTCGAGAACTCAGTAATCTTCGACAAGGCACAGAATCGGTCAACGATTATGCCATCCGATTCCGAACTTTAGCAGCCAAGAGTGGCTGGAACGCCACAGCACTCTACGATCACTTTTTAAAGGGGCTCACAACCTCAATGCAGGAACTCTTGCCTTCCGTGGACTTACCCGGCGACCTGGACTCATTGATTTCGCTGGCCATCCGCACGGATCATCGGAGGCGCGATCTCGTACAGACCAGCGGACTCCAACGGAGACCCGGCTCTGAATTCCTCCGACACCCATCGGCAAGAGAGTCTCCACAACGTGCGCTTCCCCAGTCGTCCACTGCGGGGAAGGCCAGCGAGAATGACGAGGAACCCATGGAGCTTGACCGCACCCGACTGACCCAGCAAGAACGGCAGCGACGTCGCCAGGAGGGACGGTGCTACTACTGTGGTGAACAAGGTCATTTGGTGGTAGCCTGTCCCACCAAGAGAGGCTCCCCGGTGAGTTCCGACTCTCCCACACAAATCAAGGCCCGAAAACTCACTCACGTCAGGATCTCTTGCCATGCGACCACCACGGATTTGCCAGCCCTCACCGACTCCGGGGCAGATGAAAGCCTCATGGATTGGGGCCTAGTGGAAAAGTTGCAGGCGAGCACGGAGCCACTTACCACCAATATGAGGGCCAGGGCACTCAATGGAAAGGACTTGTTCATTATCACGCACATCACAGAGCCTCTCGAGGTCCATATTGGACAGCACCGAGAACACATTCGCTTCCATGTTTTTCGATCCCCGTCACACACACTGGTCTTGGGACATCCCTGGTTGCGCTTGCACAACCCCCGCATTGACTGGCGATCTGGGCAAATCCTGGAATGGGGAAAGGACTGTGAGCCCCATGGGCTGGAGCTGCCAGCGGCAGTGCACCCTCAGCTGCCGTCCGCCAGGTGACCCTCGCGACCGACCATGACTACTCGGACCTGAACACCGTTCCCTCATGTTATCATCATCTCCGAGAGGTGTTCAGTAAATCCAAGGCCATGTCACTCCCTCCACATCGACCCTACGACTGTTCAATTGAGCTGATCCCGGGATCCACCATCCCCAAAGGTAGATTGTACTCTGTTTCGGGGCCCGAACGCAAAGCCCTCAATGAATACATTGACACGTCTTTGAAAGCCGGACTTATCCGGCCATCCTCATCGCCAGCTGGAGCTGTTTTTTTCTTCGTGGGCAAGAAGGATGGCTCCTTGCGGCCTTGTATTGACTACAGCCCCCTGAATGAAATAACCATCAAGAATCGATATCCTCTGCCCTTGATGTCATCCGTATTCGACCAGTTGCAACAGGCCAAGGTCTTTACCAAATTGGATCTCCGGAATGCATATCATCTTGTCAGGATTCGGGAAGGTGACGAGTGGAAGACTGGCTTCAATACTCCCCGCGGCCACTACGAGTACCTGGTCATGCCATTTGGACTCACCAACGCGCCGGCTGTATTCCAAGCCATGATCAATGACGTGCTCAAGGATTTCATAGACCATTTCGTATACGTATATCTGGACGACATCCTGATCTACTCACCGGACCTGAATACTCATCAACAACATTTGACCAAAGTCCTGCAACGTCTCCTCAAGCATCAACTATACGTGAAAGCAGAAAAAAGCCTGTTTCATGTGGACACTATTGCCTTCCTGGGCTTTGTCGTATCGCCTGGGAAGGTCAAGATGGAGTCGGAAAAGGTCAGCGCGGTGCGAGATTGGCCCACGCCGGATTCAAGAAAAAAGGTCCAACAATTCCTGGGCTTCGCCAATTTCTACCGCCGCTTCATTCGTAACTTTAGCACAATCGCTGCTCCACTACATGCCTTGACCTCCCCTCAGCTACGTTTCAGCTGGTCCCCTGAAGCCAACGCCGCCTTCACAGAGCTCAAGAAGCGTTTCACAGAGGCGCCGATACTCAGAGTCCCCGATCCTAGTTGCCAGTTCGTGGTCGAGGTGGATGCCTCCAATCTCGGAGTTGGAGCCGTCTTGTCCCAACGCTGCCAGGAGGATGGCAAGTTTCACCCCTGCGCGTTTCTGTCCCGGAAACTGTCTAAAGCCGAGTGCAACTACAGCGTTGGCGACCGAGAACTTCTGGCGGTCAAGGTCGCCCTCGAAGAGTGGAGGCACTGGCTGGAGGGCGCAGAACACCCCTTCATCATTTGGACTGACCACCGCAACTTGGAGTACCTCCGCCAGGCCAAGAGACTGAATCCCCGACAGGCCAGATGGTCATTGTTTTTTAACAGATTTTCTTTTTCCTTGACTTACAGACCAGGAAGCAGGAATATCAAGGCTGACGCACTTTCACAAATCCATGATCCTGATACCACTGTGACCGAACCTGAACCCATCCTTCCTAAAGACTGCG
This sequence comes from Festucalex cinctus, assembly GCF_051991245.1. Taxonomy (NCBI): domain Eukaryota; kingdom Metazoa; phylum Chordata; class Actinopteri; order Syngnathiformes; family Syngnathidae; genus Festucalex; species Festucalex cinctus. Next base: position 22,568,004 of record NC_135424.1, read on the forward strand.
TGATAGGAGCAATGTCCTGGCAAGTCGAGGAGGAGGTCAAGGAAGCCCTCAAAAACACGAGCCCACCCAAGGAGTGCCCACCACGACGGCTCTACATACCAGAAACCCAGCGAGCTCAGGTGATCCATTGGGCACACACCTCTCGTTTGTCTTGCCACCTAGGAACCCGCAGGACCCTGTTTGCTGTCGCCCGGAGGTTCTGGTGGCCTTCCATGGAGTCCTCGGTGCAGGAGTACGTCAAGGCCTGCCCAGTATGTGCCAGAAACAAAACATCGACTCAACCACGGATGGGCCTTCTTCAACCACTCCCTGTACCTTCACGACCCTGGGCCGAAATATCATTAGACTTTGCCACTGGACTTCCCGTTTCACACGGTAAAACCACCATTCTCACTGTTGTCGACCGCTTTTCAAAAATGGTCCGTTTCATCCCACTCTCCAAGCTACCCTCAGCCAAACGAACTGCAGAAGTCATGATTGACCAGGTGTTCCGGGTCCATGGATTCCATCGACACATTGTGTCAGACCGCGGACCTCAATTCGTGTCACGATTCTGGAAAGAGTTTTGCAAAGCTCTAGGGGCCAAGGCAAACCACCCGGAGGCCAACGGACAAGCGGAACGCCTCAACCAGCAGCTAGAGACAGGACTCCGGTGCCTGGTCTCCCAAAACCCATTGTCATGGAGCAAAAATCTGGTATGGGTCGAACTCGAGCACAATTCTCTCCCCACATCTGCTACAGGAATCACGCCCTTCAAGTGCGTTCACGGCTACGATCCTCCCTACTTCGCGGACCTGGAAGAGGAAGCTTCAGTGCCCTCGGTCCACGCAATGGTGGAGGGGGGCCCGGTATACAAGGTCAGAGAGTTGTTGGATGTCAGAAAGCGGGGCCGGAGACGTCAGTATCTGGTGGATTGGGAGGGATACGGGCCAGAGGAGAGGCAGTGGGTGCCCTCCCGATTTATCGTGGACCCCTCCCTCATCGACGAATTCCATGAGGAGCATCCTGACCTGCCTGGGCCGTCAGGATTCGGCCGTTGAGGAGGGGGTACTGTCACGCCGCCACGCTGGTGGCGGGCCATGCTTTTATTTTGTAGTCATGTTTCCTGGTTTATTTTGAAATCACCCCTCTCACCTCAGGTCACTTACCATTCCTTCTGCTCAGCTCATTACCGGTCCACGCCCTTGATTGTTTCCACCTGCCACCAATCACCCCGCCTATAAATGCCATCAGCCACCACCTGCAGTTGCCGAAGTGTCACAACCCGTGCATGGAAGCGTCCTCACAGCCCTTGAGCCACAGTCCTTGTTTTTTGCCTTGCCTTGCCTTGCCTTGCCTTGCCTTGTCTTGCGCCCTTAGTTTGCCCCTTGTTTTCCTCCCTAGCGGAGCGCTTTCTGTTGTCCCCGTTTTTGAGTGCCCTTTTTATCTCTCCAGTTTGGAGCTCTTTTTGTTCAGCGTTTTTTCCCTCTTTAAGAGGCGTCTTGTGTTTCCTGTCATTAAAACTGCAGCCTTTGAGGCCAACTTATCACCTGCGTCTGAGTCCTACCTCTTCACATCGTGTCATTTCTGGACTAAAATCTTGGAAAAGCTCGCTGATATATTAAACTGTAGGCTTCCTTTATCTCCAAGATTGTGTTTACTAGGTGACTTAACAATAACTGAGCTACCATGTAAACAATCTCAAGCTATACTTATAGCCCTTACTATTGCTAAAAAAAATAATCCTTGTCAATTGGAAAAATAAACAATCTCTAAATATCGACCACTGGTTAAACTTAGTAAGAAATTATGTCTCAATGGAAAAAATCTCTGCCTTAAATAAAAATCAAGTATCAAGATTTAAACAAATATGGTCTATGTACATAGAATATTTTAATCTTAATTTGGCAACTTAATCCTGCCTAGATTCTGCCTGTTAACGAGAGCCACCACATCGTTACAACTTCTGTTTTCGCTGCTTCTGTATTTGGTATTTTGTATCTGATTGTTTTTATTTTTATTTTAGTCAGGAACCTAGTTGCTGCTAGTGGGCTCGAGCACACCACACTATACGACACACAGCGCCCCACCGGTCCCCAGCCCCCACCCCCCCACGACTCCACCGCACCCCACCCAAACCCGCCACCCGCCACGACCCAGGCCCCGCCACCCCCGGCCCCCCAACACCCGAACACACCCCGACCCCCAACCCCCCACCCACCCATACCCCCCGTGGGGCCTCGTTCTGCGGCCTTAGGCTCGGGGGTGTGGGCCGGGGCTGGGGCGGGGGTGTTCCGGGCGTCTGGGTTGGCTCGCCGACCGGTGTCCGCTCGGGTGGCGTGGGGGTGGCCTTGATGCTGCCGCGGTCTGGGGATTCCGGGGGGGGGGGGGGGGGGGGGTGCTCGCTTTGCTGGACCGCGGTTGATGGCTTCTTTCTTAGGTGGTGGTCCTTATGCATGCCAGATCCATCGCACCAGCATCTACTGAAACTCAAACAGAATTTGCCTCTCCCTCCCACAGCCCCTTGAATCAGTGGGTGCTGGTGTCTGTGGATCTCACTTTGCTTTATCTATCCTTCCCTCCTTCCTCTCTTTAGTTTTTCCTCTGGTCACTTGAGATCTCAATTTATTGGAAGTTTGAGGTTTCTGGGGTTGGCATAAGACTCTGGTTTTGTAACCACGCAGGAGGGGTTTGGTTGGTGCTGGATTTCACTTTGATGGATTGGATGTACTGGCTTCTATGGATCTCACTCTGCCTCATCGATCCTTCCCTCCTTCCTCTCTTTTGTTTTTCCTCTGGTCTCTTGAGATCTCGTTAATTTGTTGGAATTTAGAGGCTTCCGGGGTTGGCGTAAGACTTTGATTTTGTAACCATGGGGAAGGCAGGAAGTGTTTGGTCGGTGCTGGATTTCACTTTGATTTATCTTTCTTTTCTCTTTATTTTTCTGACCTTTTCTCTGGTCTCCTGACCATTTGAACCTCACGACTCTGGCAAGACTCTGAAGTACCTGGTTAAGGTGAAGGGTAATGGGATATTTATAAGGTTTTAGGTGAATTAATGAGTATAAATTTATACGTATTTGCACGCACACGCACGCGCACGCACGCACGCACGCAAACGCACGCACACAAACGCACGCACACATACACACACACACACAAAAAAAAAAAAAAAGAGCAATGATGATAAGACGTTGAATCGGTAAGACTACCGAATGAACAATTCTGAGCTCTAAGAAAAATAAATAAATAAATGACGGGTCAATTCCATTTACCAACACTACTATAGAAATTTGAAGGCGGCACAGATTCACTGATGTGTAATCACACGTCTTCAGTGCATGCCATCACGTCCCACGCAAACAGCCGTCTGCATAGATAATCGATATACAGATAGTCTCTGAGTGGCTGCTGTGTCGACGATGGTGTCTTTGTTAAATATCCGATTACAAGATGACACATGTGGCTTGTATCATAGCTTGCATGTCTAATGTTTGTAACAAACCAATCAAAATCATTATTGACCATTCCGAACATCCGGGCATTCCTGATATTTCTGCAACAGTGAAAGCAAACAGCGTACTGTATTGCTTTTTCCTCGACTAGCATACAAACCAAGCAGATTGTTATGGTAGTAGTAGACATTTCATCACATTTTTAATAGGGATGTAACAATAAGGGCAATATCGTGATATTGTGATTTTAAAACTGCCACAATATCGTCATCGTAATGTTCACAATATTTAAAAGGAACACATCTGTTAAAAATGTCAGGTTGATTTCCATTTGTGCAGTTCTAGCACCCTCTAGTGGCTAGGTTATTAGTGCAACTTAATTTTCATTAGGGATGTTTTGGCCTTCTATGTTTAAAATATATGCTAATTGTCAGATGAAGGGGAACCTAATTTGATTGTGAAGGAAATAAGTGCCTCAATATTGTTATTAGAGATTGTAGGTGGTTTATATGCATTGCTGTTATGTACAAAAGCACAATATTGTGCTTTTTTTAGTATGAGCCCCCTTTTTTTCTTTTTTTTTTACAATATTGTGCTCTTTTTTTAAATATCAACAACCCCCCCGACAATATCATGTTAATTATCGTATCGTGATGTTTCGATATCGTTACATCCCTATTTTTGAAATCTACATAATCTTCACAAATCACAAATCAAATTGCAACGATTGAAAGTCCAATACTTTTCAATGAGTGTCATTTCACGGACTTGACCTCCATTTTGACCTGTGACATAAGCTCGAAATCGTCAATTATTAAGAACCATTTGGAGCCAATCACACGGCTTGCTCAATGTGTCTTATTATGTGTCTATGCCGGTGTGCTGTCCAAAGCTTGCTCATAGCAAGTAGCACGCAAGCTAGCATTCAGCACAGTTGATATTCCACTATTTTTACAACACCCAAGTGTGTAACAATAACCCATCCTAATTCAACCATTGACCACAATGCAATGAATGATTCGACTTAATGTAAGCCATTTGAAACTTAAAATAATATCTATTAGATTATAGGGGGGCGGCACGGTGTTCGAGTGGTTAGCATGTCCGCCTCCCAGTTCTGAGGACTCCGGTTCGAGTCCAGGCTCCAGCCTTCCTGGGTGGAGTTTGCATGTTCTCCCCGTGCCCGCGTGGGTCTTCTCCGGCTACTCCAGTCTCCTCCCACATTCCAAAGATATGCATGGCAGGTTAATTGGGTGTTCCGAATTGTCCCTAGGTGTGCTTGTGAGTGTGGATGGTTGTTCGTCTCTGTGTGCCCTGCGATTGGCTGGCAACCAGTCCAGGGTGTCCCCCGCCTACTGCCCAGGGCCAGCTGAGATCGGCGCCAGCACCCCCCGTGACCCTTGTGAGGAATAAGCGGTCAAGAAGATGGATAGATTTTAGGGATGTAACGATATCCAAACATCACGATACGGTCACAATACGATAATTAATTATCACGATATTGTACATGACAGCCGGACCCGTCGCCATGAGCGGGCCTTGGGGGTCCGTGCCCGCCCTGTCAGTCAGCCGTGCCCGCCCAAGCAAGATGACTCACCAACTATTCGTCCTATCAGTCACGTAAACTTGCGCCTTCTGTTTTAAGTATAGCATGGCGTGCCAGCCAACCACATACCTCCTTTCAACTTTGGCTGTGATTGACAACTAAGCGAGCCAATGACAATCAGGATCAGGAGGGATGGGGTGGGGTGGGGGTTTGACGCGCGCTCTGCAGACGTGCCTTAGCCAAATCTACTTCCGGGTAGATAGTGCGCATTTGCCGGCTGGCGCTGGGACAAAGACTGAGCAGTGAGCACGTCGTGCCGCTTTAATGGAAGCCACCAAATGCCAAACCTTGATCCAGGATGACACAGTGGACATCAATGGGAATCCTGAGTCCACTGGTTACGTTTACAAGTGAGTGTCAAACTTTTATTTTAATTAGTCAAGCCACACAGCACGGATGAATTGTAGCAATACACAGTATGCTGTTAACAGACCCAAGCAGTCACACATACACAACAACAACTATGGAGCATAAAATTATTTATCACTAAAGCAGTTGCAGTACAATGTGAGTTGAATTCTCTTTTTTATTGCCAAGTTTGTTCATGTTGATGACTGTCACTAAGTTCTAATAAAAAAAAACAGCACTTTACACATCCTTTTGGATTGATAGTCTGCTTAGTTTTTCACTGAACCCATATGTTGTTTCTGTATATCATCGACATCACTCAACCTTATTTCTAAATCACTTTAAAACAGCCATTGCTGCATACAAAGTGCTGTGCATGGAATAGAAATTAGTCTTTTAGTAGACACAAGTGAAATAAAATAACACAAAATAAAATTAATTCGAGTAAATATAAGTAGATAAGTATACACGCAAATAAAATTCTAAAAATCTGTACAAGTATAGAAATAAAATAACACAAAATACAGAAGGCACCATAAAAAAAGTAAAATGATGTGAAGTCTCATGCTGAGTCAAAGATCAAAGAATAGAGATGTCTGGCAAAAATGAAAGGAAATTTTGTCCATATCGTACAGCCCTAATCCAACACGCAAATGAAGGCAACTGCTAGCCAATTCCAGATAGAAGGGGCTGGGTCACAGAGTCATTCATTCGGACATAGTTGTTTACAGAAGTGAAGAGTGGATTTGTTTCAAATGAACTTTTGAGTTGAATACATGCAAAATGAACTACACATTTTTTTTTCAGTTTGTCTGTTAGATTTCAGAACGAACTGCCGCTTTTAAGTGACAGAAAATATTTCTGAACAATTTTGCAGTTGTCACAATGAACAGCGGTTCAACCTGATGAACATTAGATTTAGGTTGATAAAGTGTGCCCCCCCCTCCCAATAAAAAGGTAATGCAATTACAATTTCTTTCTGGTGACGGGTCTGATGACAGCAATGCATGAGGGCGGCGTGGCTCAGTGGTATGGTGGTCGTCTCCCAACCCAGCGGTTGTGGGATCGATCCCAGGCTATTGTGATCCCGTCGAAGTATCCTTGAGCAAGATACTGAACCCCCAATTGCTCCTGATGCTGCGTCATCAGTAGGTGAATGGGTAGTCAAAATGTAAAACGCTTGGAGAGCCTTAAAGGTGGAAAAGCGCAATATAAATGAAGTGCCATGCCAAGTGCCATATAAACCACCTACAATCTCTAATAACAATATTGAGGCACTTATTTGCTAATGCAAGCACACATTTATAGCTTCACAAGCAAATTAGGTTCCCCTTCATCTCACAATTAGCATAGATTTTAAACATAGAAGGCCAAAACTTCCCTAATGGAAATTAAATTGCACTAATAAACTAGCCACTAGAGGGTGCTAGAACTGCACGAATGGAAATCAACCCGACTTTTTTTTTTTAACAGATGTGTTCCTATTAAATATTGTGAACATGACGACAACGATATTGTGGCAGTTTTAATATCACAATATTACAATATTTCCCTTATCGTTACATTTCTATTTATAACATCTAGATTTAGAATATCTATAGAATATCTAGAATCTATCTAGAATATCTGGTTGACATTACAACAATGTGTCTGCTAATAATAATAAGTTTTCAAATTATTGAATGTCAGGCTTTGTAAAAAAAACCCAACAACAACAAAAAAAAAAACTTTAGTGTAGATCAATAAGCCCTGTGAAAGTTTTTTTTACATTTGTTATTTAGGTAAGATTTGATATATATTTCCAAGAAATATTTTTTTTTTAATTAAAATCAAAAAGACTCAAGGCTCTTGGCATTTTTTCAGGCAGTCATAGGCCAATGTGCTTGTGTTACTCGATGTTTTTGTGCTGAATTTTAATTTAAAAAAAAAAAAAAAAAAAAAAGAACAAATGACAAAAAAATGTTATGAAGCCTTGCTATGTCTTGCTATATATAATTGCCAATGATCATGTTGCATCTTTTGAAGAGCATTATATTATTCTATGCTCCATATTGTTTGAAAGAAAAAGGCCTTCAATCTCGTCTCACTAGGGTGCCATTAAATGTTCTTTTATGGCTGTTCTTTCCCATCTTGTCTTCTTTTCCCCTCTACAATTCACATTTCTTTCCTTTGATAACATCATTTTAAATTGCATTCATCCACAGCATTTCCTAAAGGCTACATTTTTGTTTTTCTTAGAACTGGGCTTCTTATTTGTTACATGGATTTCTGATGATTGAACTTGTTGAATATGGCAGTGTAATATGCCAGCCTCGTTTGAATGGCTCAATCTGAAAGTATGTTAAAGAAATGTTTTAAAATACTTGATGCAAATATGAATAACTTCAAAACAAATCATTATGCATAAATGGAGATATTCTGCCTCCTTTCTTCATCTGCGTGGTCTTCTACTGGTTTATGTTTTTCCACACCTGATCATTGCTTTTGCATGTGTCCTGCCATTATGACTGATTGCAGGGCAAAAGAAAAGGAGCAGCTCATCCGCCCTGTCACTTGTGCAGCTACCTCATTTTGTTGCTTGATTTTCCTGATTGTAATACAAACTCAGTGCCACTTCACACATTTGAAAATTTGAATATGATTTCTGTTATATGGAAGAGATGCTGTCTTTGTGTTTCAGTGTAGCACAGGGTAGCTAACGTGGTATCATCAGATCAGTTTATGTTGTATTACTTTGTGAATGAAAACATCCATCCATCCATCCATCCATCCATCCATCCATCCATCATCCATCCATCCATCATCCATCCATCCATCCATCCATCCATCCATCCATCCATCCACCCATCCATCCATCCATCCATCCATCCATCCATCCATCTTCATCCATGTATCACCATAGTATAGTGAAAACAAATTGCATGACATGAGACAAAAGTTTATGCTTCTAATTCTTCAGATAAGAAAGACTATTTATTTTATTCTTGTCATGTTTCTAGAGCTCCTCATCAATTCATAATTCATCCGAGATGCTCAACATTCCAAAATGCTCAAGAAATCCGATTGATTGCATCGTTTTTGTCAAAGTAATTTAAAAAATATATATATACTGTCATCTATGGCAGGAACCACACATTGTAGTGCTTGAAAATCCATCGTCATATATTATTCAGATAAATATCTCCATGCATCTCGTTAATCATGTTAACTACCCCATCAGTGTCTCTTTTACCATTTGAATGACATTTTGGTTGACAGCAAGTGTAAAAGTTTATTTTGTATTTTTATTACAACCACCTGTTGATCACCATTTTAACCTCACATTGGTATTTTTTTTTTGCAAAATGAATTTACCCTTTCACAAAAACACACACACACACAAACTTTTTTTCAAACAAATTCTTTTCTTTGTTGGGTTTGAAATTCTTAATTTTTCCGAATTGTTAGTTAAGCATGTTATCGGGTGTGTTGTTAGTATTATTAAACACAATATTTCCATCCATCCATTTTCTTGACCGCTTATTCCTCAAAAGGTCGCGGGGGGTGCTGGAGCCTATCTCAGCTGGCTATGGGCAGTAGGCGGGGGACACCCTGGACTGGTTGCCAGCCAATCGCAGGGCACACAGAGATGAACTATGGCGTTAGATTTGTGCCCTAATTCCGTGCGTAACAAAATGTGTTTCGTACGTACAAAATGTGTTTCGTACGAACCAAAAATGTGTTTCGTACGTACAAAATGTGTTTCGTACGTACCAAAAATGTGTTTCGTACGTACAAAATGTGTTTCGTACGTACCAAAAATGTGTTTCGTATGTACAAAATGTGTTTCGTGCGTACAAAACAGTCCTCGCGCACGCTTGCTACGTCTCTCCTCAACACGTATGAAACTTTGATTTACGCTTGCAATGCAAGGGTCGAGGCGTAATATTTGTGCCACAATTCTTAACCAATCAGGAGTCGGACAGGAGAGCAAATCCTGATTGGCTGTTTAATATCCAATCAGGCAGAACTTTGACAACGTGTCGTTACGCCGCGTTGCATCATGGGCGCTTCTTCGATTATTTTTTTGTTTGTTTGTTTACTAGCACTCGGTGCTTTCCTGTTTGTATTTTATCTGCATTTCTGCTGACTTTTATTTACTTAACAAAAGTTTTGTTATATTACGGGGTGAAGCAGCTCCCAACTGCTTTCCTGCTTAGCGGAAGACAAGTTTTAGCCCTCATGGGACCGTTGGATGACCGTTGGGGGGGACGCTAACTTCCGAATCGAAGACTACTTTCAACATTTTCATAACGGTAAGTAGCATAAAAGTAGCATCTTTTAACTTGGCCACTATCACACACAGGCTTCCAAGACAATCAAAATTGTATGTAATAGTTACATACACATTGGCAATGGATGTGCATAGTTATGATGAAGAAAAAAAAATCGCCACCCCCTTTCTTTATTTTCTTATGCATTTTTAGTGCCTAGTGCCACCAAATGTATATCGTGTAACTAACAGACAGAAAAAAACATGGAATGTCCAAAAGCACTGTTAACACAATGCCATAGTTACTGATTTTTAAGTACGTTAGTGATATTGATTAGAAAATCGTGGAAAATCACGAGATATCAGCTCTTGAATTCAATTCACGAGTTAATTTTGTTGTCATTACCCGTATACTTGTGCACATAAATGCCATCTCAAACAAATCACTAAAGCAGCCTTTTACCACCTAAAAGACTTCGACAGAAGGGTTGCATGCTCCATACCAGAAGAACCTGACTCATGCTTTTATTTCCAGTAGACTTGATTATTGCAAAGGTCTTCTGACTGTTCTCCCTCAAAAGACCACCACATTATAGCTGCAGAGGTTATGAAGTGGTTACCCTTAGTTGTACTAGACATTTAACATGAACAAGAAACTGTAGAAACATGGATGGTCACATTGTTTTCCCATAACTACATGAAGATGGATGGATATGATTGTTTCACGTTTTACAATTAATAACCTTGAGCTTTTGTTTGTTTCCAATTTACCAGGTAAACCAATCCAGATTGCGCATCGTTTCTATATCGGGGTCACAGTCATCAATACGATGTCTAAGGATAGAGAGTACAGCTGAGATGGATGGGACGGCGATGGATGGCTCCACAATAGCAGTCTACCTGCCTACTGTGTGTAAAACTTGAAATAAAAACTGCAAAGATGCACTGTAACTGAGGACGATTCATTTGATTTAAAAACAAAATGTACAGTTTGCTGTTTGTTGATCGATAATGCATCATTGAGTGTCAATTACAAATACAATGTGTAATATATTTTCATCTGTGGAACCTCTTGGGTCTTGCATTCTCAATACATCATCGTGAGTACAGTACTCTGAGGTCTTCTTGGTCAATGATGGGCAAATGTACAGTGTGTGCACTTCCGCACTTTAATCTTGAAACCATAAATGTATCATGTACTGCATTGGCACTGTACCTGCAATAGTATTTTGGTTATTGTTTACAGGTTGTTCCGAATACAGTGTGTGTGACACTTTTTATTTTTCTAATTGTCAATGATACTGTTTGCAAGACACATTTAAATAAGTTCAGTAAAAGTGTCGACAACTTACAGGAGAAAAAATATTTTAAAAATGTTAGATTTGGTATGCTGCAAAACAGGCCATTACAACTATTCGAACCTCAAATTATGATAGTCCAATGTTAATGTTGTCATTCTTCAGGAGCTCTCGATTTCTCTGCTGTCAAGCTCAAGCTTCACGTTCTGACTCTTCCTCCAGACATTTTAATGACTAAGTCAAATTGGTCTCATCAGCTGGCTCAAAAACGTCAGGAATTTGGGCTGCACAAAATTGGAAAATCATGCAATATGCGATTTTGCTGAATATAGCAATAGATATTGCAATATTTAATATGGATCTAAAGAAATGACTGATGATGATTTTATTATCTAATGAACAAATTATATTTCTCATGCAGTTAAATTGTATTCAGTTATTTAATTGTAATGACTTCAATAATGTTCAACTAGTGGATGGTGGTGCACATTTTAGCAAGTGGCTGACTGGTCAAATTCAGATAAAAGCAAAAAATTCCATATGAAACTTATTGCATGTCTGTTATATGCATATTGCATGGGCCAATAGCGCGATATCAATATTTTTTCCACTCCACTTCTTCATCTTCTGCTTCTCGTGGTGTTTTTGACACTTCTGTTGTGGTGTCATCAGGTGCATTCTGGGTCCTTTGTCATCTTTGTTGCCTGGTAATAAAAACAAAACCCAAGGTTAGCGCTCAGATTTTTAATTGTCTATCTGTTGTTATGGAAAAATGACAAGATCAACCATGTTTCTCACATTAGTAAAACAATTATTTTGGGCAAACATGTTTATTTCAACAGCTGCTAGTCATGGTGTATGGTTGTCTTGTAACCAAAATGAATTCAATTCTTACGTCAATAACTATGGCATTGGACTGCCAAACACAGTGCTCTTAGGTATTCAATGTTTTCTATTATTCACGATATACCTTTGGTGGTACCAGGCACTAATTACTAAAGAAAAATGGATGGTCTAACATTTTCTTTTCTACTTCTTATACAACGCCACTCATGATGGCATGCATTGTTTAGGATTGTAATGATAGTAGCACGATCAAAAGAGGACAAAACTATAGGATTTACTGACTTAAATAAAGTACAGTATTTTGTAACTTACCATAATGAAAACGTAAGTAGCAGATTAGCCTCTTCTCTTTTTTTTTCTTCTATTTTATGCCGTCATCCAACATCACCATGAGCGCTAAAACTTGTTTTCCCTCCTTCTTCCGCTAAGCAGGAAAGCAGTTAGGAGCTGATTCATCCCGTAACATAACAAAACTTCGATTAAGTAAATAAAAATCAGCAGAAATACAGACAAAAAGTCAAACAGGAAAGGACTGAGTGCTTGTTTAAAAAATAAAAAATAAAAATAAAAAATAAAAATCGAAGAAGCGGCCATGATGCAACGCGGCGTGACGACACGTTGTCAAAGTTCTGCCTGATTGGATATTAAACAGCCAATCAGGATTTGCTTTCCTGTCCGACTCCTGATTGGTTAAGAATTGTGGCACAAATATCACGCCTCGACCCTTGCATCGCAAGCGTAAATCAAAGTTTCGTACGTGTTGAGGAGAGACGAAGCAAGCGTGCGCGAGGACTGTTTTGTACGCACGAAACACATTTTGTACGTACAAAACACATTTTTGGTATGTACGAAACACATTTTGTACGTACGAAACACATTTTTGGTACGTACGAAACACATTTTGTACGTACGAAACACATTTTGTTACGCACGGAATTGTGGCACAAATCTAACGCCATAATGAACAACCATCCACACTCACAAGCACACCTAGGGACAATTCGGAGCACCCAATTAACCTGCATGCATGTCTTTGGACTGAGGGAAACACAATACTTTTGAATCGTAATTTCCATTGTGACACTAAGGGGCATATTCACTAAGAATGCGCTGCGTCAGGTAATAGCGCGAAATATTGCACCACAACTGCACCCGCAGTCTGCGCCCAGTTACCCACCTATTCACTAAGGATATTGCTCTAATCATATACCGGCGCAAACACGGCCACAAAACTGACAGCTTGGAGCAAATTTGCACCTGATTTACCACACATGGCAAGGGATTTGCGCCAAGAACATGGTTGTTATAGTAACAGTTGCGAGAAAGATGGCATTATCAGAAAGCGAGGTTGGACCGAGAGTAAGCGTTTAGAGCGCCATTAAGCTGTACAGAGCAGAGAGGATGACAACGACGTCATTCATTCATAAAGTACAAATTATTGTTGCGATCGTATTTTAAAAATATATTTTCAGAGGTTGGCGTGGGTGTACAGTATTCATCTGGCACATAAAAATGATCGTAAAATGCCTCCCTGTCATTGCCGATCAGACACGGAACTATTTCTCTCTCTCTCTCTCTCTCTCTCGCTCTCTCTCTCTCTCTCTCTCTCTCTCTCTCTCTCTCTCTCTCTCTCTCTCTCTCTCTCTCTCTCGCTCTCTCGCTCTCTCTATTTCTCTCCTCTTAGCGTGTTCAGCCGTGCATGTTGTGCGGCAAATGGCATGCACTGCCGGAGATCGAGGTGCGTCAGGTTAATACATGCTTTCCAAAAACGTTATTTGCGTCACGCAAATGCGGTGTTGCTATTTGCGCTGACGTTAGTGAATTAGACGCTGCATATCAATAAGTCTCATTTGCATTGGGGTGGGCATATTTAGCGTCAAATGGATGCAAATTACCTCATTTACGTATGCGCAAATAACACTGGTGCACCGTGACGCAATCTATTCGGCAGAGCACGTGACGGATTTCCCCATCTGCGCGGGTTTAGTGAATTAGGCGCTCCCTAATTGCTCCATTTTTGCCGGTTAGCGCGGTGCAAAGGCGACGCAAACCTTTAGTGAATAGGCCCCTAAATATTTTTGTTTGACAGCGTTTGTCTTTCTTTTTCTACGCCTCATCCCTGTAGTTGAACCGTCAGAACCGCTCTCTGAAACGTAAGAGCATGATGTTGCTGTCTCAGCTCAGCCCAGTGACCATTAGCGAGATCAACTTTGAGGATGAAGACGAAGACATTGACGAGCTAAATGCTACCAACTGCTTGTCAACCACCTGCCAGTCCAAAATCTCAGGTGTAAAATTTCTTTCAAGAGTTGTGTACAGTATGATGGTAACCACGTTGCTTTCTGTTTTAAACATAGATATGCAAAATATATACACGATTCTTCTTTAAGGCTAAACTACTGACCAAATGTATTTTGTCTTGGTATGTAATTCATTCTGATGTGATGTATTGTGCCTATTTTTTTTCATGCATCCTCTATTTCATTTTTTTGTTGCCTTAAAAATATATATTTTGTAAGAATATTGTTTCCTTTTGCAGAGCTGCAAAGTAAATTGCAGTTGACAATGAGGGAGAAAGATCACGTATGTGATAGTCTTGCCGTGCTGAAAGAACAACTTGAAGAAACCAGGCAAGAAGTGAGTGCTTTTACAGCTGACTCCCACATTTTTATTGTTAGGCATTCGCAAAATCCTACCCTAAATTTTTCTCAGATAAACTCACCAATCACCATCTCTTGATTTTCTTGTAACTCTTGTAACTTGCCACTATGGAAGATAGCATCTTCCAGTCAGTAGCTCCGCGACACTCAAACGCACTCCCTGAGGACTCCTCAAAGTTTGGAGATTTTCCAGAATATTCTTATTAGCTTTGAAGCCTTTCCTCCAAGTGCGTTACGTTATTATCGAGGTGTTAAAGAATGAAGTGCAGGCCCCATGTTGACTGTCATCCACCGACTGTTTGCTCGGTAGGCAAACTGCAGGCAGTCCAGCAAAGGTCCAGCGATGCTCTTTAGGTGTTCCAGCACAAGGTAACTTTGTGACCACGGATGTCAAAGCGACAGGCCTTTAGTTGTTCAGTCACAATATTGCAGATTTCTTGGGGACTGGGATGATCATGTTGGAGTGTTTGAAGCAGGATAGGATCTCACACAGCGCCAAAGATCTGTTGAGGATCTGTGTAATGACTGGAACCAGCTAGTCAGTACAGACTTTCACGCAGAAGAGGGACACTTCTGACGTCCACCTGGTCTTTTATTGCTTGAGGAGCCACCTCACATGTTCATGAATAGTCAAGGCAGTGGAGGAGGGTGTCATGGGTGTGATGGAGGTTGTTGGTGGTAAGTGGGGTGGCTGTGGGGTGTGGGAGTGTCCTTTTCAAATCTGCAGTAAAAAAAAATTCTAGCTTGTCCGCATAGCTTCTCTCGGCAATGTTAATTTATTTCGTCAGCTGGTTTCAGGCCTGTATGTGCAGTGCTCTGTCCCCGCTTCGAAAGGTGTCATCGTCCTTGGTCTTCCTGAGTTGGGCAGTGAACTACAGCTCGCTATTGTTGAACAAATGGGACTGACGGGACACATGTCCTGACAAAAACTAATGTAGGATGTTCCAGTGTTCATATATTCATCCAAGCTGACAGCTCAAGTTTCAAATACATTCTAGTCAGTCCAGTTGAAACAGTTCTGTCGTGCCAGCTTTGCTAAACTGGTCCATTTCATCACTGTTTTCACTGTAGGTTTTGCATATATGACTAAACAGTGATCAAATAAGCATAATGCTGCATCTTTCAGTGTTGTACATTATAGCAGTGAGACAATCAATGTGCTGCTTATAGCTACCAAGTTATTGGTTATAGGGGAAATTAACCACTAAAAAAAAAGAAGAAAAAGAAAAAATCATTTAAAATGATATGTTGTATGCACCCCCACTCGTCTAAGCACAGCATTCTGCTTATTGCCTTTGTGAAGTATGAGTGAAGCAATGCGGACCAAACTCTGACACCAGTCGTACAGGGACCGGAAAGCCTGTATATCAGGGGGGCTCGGTAACCCGTACTCCCGAAGCTCCCCCACAGGACTTCCCAAGGGACACGGTCGAACACTTTCTCCAAGTCCACAGAACACATGTGGACTGGATGAGCGAACTCCCACGCACCCTCGAGGATCCTGCCTTGGGTGTAGAGCTGGTCCACTGTTCCACGGCTAGGACAAAAACCACACTGCTCCAACGGACCCTCCTCTCCGGCACCCCTGAGTAGGCCTTTCCAGGGAGGCTGAGGAGTGTGAACCCTCTAAACTTGTAGTTGGAACACATCCTCCAGTCTCCCTTCTTAAAAAGGGGGACCACCACCCCAGTCTGCCAATCCAGAGGCACTGTCCCCGATGCCCACGCGATGTTGTAGAGGCGACAGTCCCACAACATCCAGAGACTTTAGGAACTCCGAGTGGATCTCATCCACCCCATGAGCCCTGCCACCGAGGAGCTTTCCAACCACCTCAGTGACTTCAACCCCAGAGATAGGAGAGCCCACCACAGAGTCCCCGACATGTTTTCCATGGCCTCGCCAAACTCCTCCCAAGCCCGAGTTTTAGCCTCAGCTACCACCGAAGCCCTATTCCGCTTGGCCAGTTGGTACCTGTCAGCTGCCTCCGGAGTCCCACAGGCCAAGAAGGACCGATAGGACTCCTTCTGCAGCTTGACGGCGTCCCTTACCGCTGGTGTCTACCAGCGGGTGTAGGGATTGCCGCCATGACAGGCCACAGCTCCGATCGGCTGCCTCAACAATGGAGGCACGGAACATTAACCACTCGGACTCAGTGTCCCTCGCCCTCCTGGGACAAGGCAGAAGCTCTGTCGGAGGTGGGTGTTGAAACTCTTTCAGACAGGGGATTCTACCAGATGTTCCCAGCAGACCCTTACAATACGTTTGGGTCTGCCAGGTCAGATAAGCATCTTTCCCCACCAACAGAACCAACACACCACCAAGTGGTGATCAGTTGACAGCTCTTCAGCTCTTCATCCGAGTGTCCAACACATGCGGCCGCAAATCTGATGACACGACTACAAACTCAATCATCGAACTGCGGCCTAGGGTGGTCTGGTGCCAAAAAAAAAATAAATAAAATTTGAGTATACCCACTTCTCCAGGGACCACTACTACACCACTGGCTAAATGAAAATGCCAAAAACAAAGGTAACAATTAGAGCGTACATCACCGAGGTGACCCGTCATGACTTGGTGTCCTATCAGACTTTTTATGGCAGTCCCAAAGTAGTAAAAATAAAGGAACTGTCCAAATCTTCTTTAGCACTGCTGTGTGTAAATATATGCAGCAATGTTTTCAAATGTGTTGTTAACATTATTCTTTGCATTCACATTTCATACTCGTCTTCCTTTTCTTGTATTTGGCTGGAACACCGCCGCAATGCTAACACCAATTGACTGCACTACACCCTCAATGTTTATAACGAAGTCCACCTCTTTTCCATTCTTTTTCTATTTGCAGCTGCTGACAGAAAAACGTGCTAACAGTGTTTTAATGGCTGAGATGGTGCAGCAAAAGAAGCTACTGAGGAAATATAACAGAGGTTAGAGTGGGAGAGCATGGATTTAAAAAAAAATCAATTTTGAAAAAAATTGAAAGAGCATATTGTATGGTGAATATGAATATTAGTGTTAGTTGAAGATTGATTGCTCGTGTACAGTACATCTTACCATTTACGTAAAAAATGTGTCAATTCTATCCAGTGTCTAAGTTTGCTGTGGAGGAATATGAAGCCTTACAGGACTCCTTGAGCATGGAGCGGGACTTGAGAGAGGGGGCAGAGAAATTTGCCAGAGAAGTGAGTTAAATTACAATTTCTATTTATCATTCCAAGATATTCACCATGTTAACATGTTCCTTGCTACTATGTCTTTTCAATTAACTCCTTTCCCAATGGTGGTGGTGGTTGTTTTAGATGGTTGTTGAGCAAAAGATGCTCAAGAGACAGAGCCAGATCCTGATGCAGAGCACAACACAGGGCCACGCTCTACAGGAGGCAGTCAGCCAGGTTACATCACTGACCAAGGAATTGGAAACTGTGAAACAGGAGCAACAGTGCCAGGTAGAACTGACACTAGACTTTGGATATGAAAAAACAAGTGTGAGGAAACCAGAAAGTTCCCGCAGTTTAAACTTGAAAGCATAGAAAAAAAAAAAAAACTAAAAATCTTTGCTCATGTTAGACTGATGGGTTTTAATAGCCTTTTTTTTCTGGTGCTCAAATAGAGTATTAAGACACTGCAGTGCTACAAAGTGCATTGACGTCATGTATTTCAGGGCAAAGAGGTAACTTGCACTTACTCAAAGGTCCAAAGTTGCACAGGTACTCGGTTGACATTTAATTATGTCTCATGCTGTTGTCAGAATAACACCGCTAACACACAAACGTGCATGAGTGAAAACACAACAAAACATTTTCCACATAAGAACATGCCCGGTAATGAACGGCAGGAGCTTGGCCTCGAACCAGCTCCCACTCGTCCTCCGCTGGCTCATGTGTAAAACAATTACAGCTGAGTGGGATCACTGATCTCTGTTGGTGCCATACTGAAGGTGAACGTACCCCTCATTTGATGAACAATTAGAACTTGGAAAAGGTTGCAGAGAAGGGGTTTCGGAGCAGGTAACTAAATGTCAGCTGGCATCTACCCAGTACTACTTTAATGAGCTGCAGCAACAAAAAATATAATTGAAACATTAAAAAAAAAAAAAAAAAAAAAAATCAGTTCAACTAAACCGGAATGGTGTTTGCTTGAAATGTGCGTGTGCTAATGTGTGTACATAATCATATTCTCATATCGTTATTAGTAGTTTGTGCTGTGGAAGATTAATACAATAGGAACAAAAAATCAAGCACCTACAAAATGTTTGTGTGTTCAGATAAAGAAGCTGGAAGACAAATTGAATAGCTGCGAAGCACTAAAGGAGCTGACAGCCTTGAGGCGTAAACTTGAGCTTGTGGAGGAGGAGAAGCGGGAGTGCAGTGAGGAGTGCTCCAAGGTCCGAGTGGAGGTCAAGGACCTGAGATTTACAGGTAAGCACATATTTACAAAACAAGTTGCTTTGTGGCAACAACACTGTACCATATTGTGTGGGTTTCAGTAACAAAAACACCCTGTCGAAGTAAAAGTATTTTCACCAATTGTTTAATTACCTTGCAACATATACGCTACTGACTACAGAGATAGTAGCCATGGAATTAGCATGCTTAGCTTTTTCAGCTACGCACCTCTGGTTGTATATTTGTATTGCTTTTTAGCTTTTTAGTTGTTGTAAAATAGGAATGGATCGACCCAGCTCTACACTGTAGGCGCACTGTGTTGCCTCTTAAAGGGATACTTGCCTCATTGAGGCATTTCCAACAGTAAGAAGATATTTTGTCTATAATTAACTCATTTGCTCCCAAAAACGTATAAGTACGTTTTCTTTTAAATGTTTTAAGTGTCCCAAAGATGTATTTATACTAGGGCTGCCAAAGTTAAAGCGTTAATAGATTAATTAATCACAGAAAATTGTCGCATTAATCACGTATTAACGCATATTAATCGCACTATTTTATTTGTTTATTTTTTTTTACCGCACTTGAGCCTTGAACGTAACCGCGAATGGTTACATTGAAGGCTGCGCAGGTCAGTGATTAGGTCAATGCACGGCATTTCCTACGCCTGTTGTTCCAAAATGAGCGGATGACTCCAGTTGGTGTGCTCGGTGATAAATTTTGCTTTAAAAAACACCCCAACGGGACTTTAGATAAAACAAAATTAAGTTGCGTTTAATTAATTAATAATTGCTGAATTGCACCCAATTGATATGATGCTGTTACGTTTTGAGCAATACACACATGCATGCAATTGTGTACATGCATTTAATCAATGTTTGCAAATGACATTCAGATAATAAAATGCGTTAATGTCAAAATATTACGGTATTTTGTATTTATTTTATATTTCGCGAATACGGAAGTAATTTAGCTGATTAATCGTGATTAATCATAATTAAAAAGTGTGATTAATCAGATTAAAAATTGTAATCGTTTGACAGCACTAATTCATACATTTTGTTTTTTTGGTTTTTGTTTTGTTTTATGCTAGAGCAAACAGACGGCTTTGATGCAGCCTCTCAACTGCAAAGAATGGTTGCAGAAATGGTATTTATTACACAAACGGCCAGCAGGTAACAACAGAGCAAAGAAGATCAAGCTGGGCCAGTTTGAATAAAATAGCTCAATTACTCACAATTCTAAATAGATTTGTGAAAATTGATTAAACTTGGCTATATTCTAAAGCGAATTGCTACAAACCGGAAACAGATAGAAATATACATTTTTTTCCTGATGAAAGAAGACTTTAATCTTTCTTTAGATATCTTTCCATGTTTTTATAGCAATAGTACACAATATTCTGCGGGCCTTGCAAAATCAATCAAAATCTAGTAAAAGAGCCGGGAACGAACAGGTCTGGTTCTGTGAAAATGGCTGGGAGCGAATGAGTTCATGTGATAACTTCATTATTTTTCATAAACAATTAACACCTTTAAAAACTAATTTTGCCTCTTGCTGTCGACTGAAGATGACATCATCTGTGCTGCAGAAATAGGTAACGACCTATCACGGCTCACCTGTTTTCTGGGTTTGATCAGCAAAGTGAGCCATGAGTGATCGTTACCTGTTTCCTCAGCACAGGTGTCATGTGACATGTCATCTTCAGTCAACAGCAAATGGGAAAAATAGTTTTTCAAAATATTAATTGTTCATGAAAAATGAAGTTATCACATTTATTATAGACAAAATATAACATTTTTACTGATGAAAATGGCTCAATGAGTCACGTATCCCTTTCACACTTATGCCTTCTTTCTCAGCCACCAGGTTAACTTTTTCTGCCATTTGTGTGCATTAGCATTCCATCTTTAATATTATTTATTTATTTAATTAATTACATGAGAGTATTTCTTTATGTGCCTTTGATATGGTGTTGGAATTTGTTGTTGAATGGGGATGCAGACATTAGGTTGATTCCAACAATAGCAATCGTAACAAAGGGGAAATGGTGTTTGTGAAGTTCAACTAACAATGACTAGTCAGTAAATCTTTGTGTCCTTGGACTGGTCAGTTGAAGAACTTCAAAAGAAACTGCAAACAGCTATGAATCCCCCACATCCTCCAGTACCTCCATGTCCACCTCCTCCACCACCACCAGCACCACCACCACCACTTCCAACCTCAGTAGTCTTCAACCCACTCAGGTAATCTTTTACGCCTTTAGTGGTAGTAGATTTGATGTCAACAGACTACTGTGTGATGTTTTCTGATCTATAGCATAATGTTATAGTGTCAACACACCCCTAGTTTAAAGGCTAAGTCTTTTTGTTCGCTTGGCAAGCCACACCCACTTTCATGAATGGGTCTACCCTGCCATCAACTGCCACTCAGTCCGGTTCAAAGCGAACTGTGCAATCAAATTTGTTTACAGTTTATTTGCTGTGAAGTATTTTTCGTATTCAAAATGTCACGCATGAGAGACGATAATTTGTTTCATTCATATCAACATTCATTTTATTTCATTTTGATTTTGGTTCAGGCAATCACAAAGCACACAGTGTCAGGTTCCACAAGTAGAAAAAAAAAAAGAGAGAGAAAAAACAACTAGATAAAGTCCAATTCTACCTGAAAGGGAGTGGGAAGAAGAAAACTTCCTTAATCCCACGATTCCCACCCCGAGTCGACAAAACGTGAAGGAGAGAGTGTGGGGTTACATGGGGACCGACTGATATGGGGGCACGTGACCTGTGACTGTGCACCTCCCACAAGACAGGAGGGAACAAGGTCATGAAGATGGCAGAGAGCTAAGTGGTGTGGGGACGGAATCATGATGTGACGTGGGTGGACGCACTGGACGTGACTCAGTAAATGAGGTGGGATGATGAGGGGAACTGGAACCCTACCTGGGGGCCCCCGTTAGTCACCCCGTGGAGGTCCCCAACCGGGTGCCCAAGTAGAGGTCGGATGGGTAGGGTTCAGGGGTGGACTTAAGAAGGCAGTATAAAGAAAGACGTGACAAAAACTGTGAAGGGCTTGAAAAATTATTGTGAAAACCATAAAGTAACACTTTTACCATCATATATTTTGAAACAGGCGTTGTACATAGACAAATTCTTGCAGCAAATCATGTGGACTCGTTAGAGGAGAGATTCAGGCCTCTTGTTATGCAACAGTCACGGCTCTGTTTTAAGCTAACTTTGAACTAGAGAAGGTTTTAGCCAACATGGCCGTTTGGGGCAACTTGTCTCAGTCATTTTGGGGTTTGTTGTCACATATGCAAAGAATGGGCCAATGAAAAATGCACCTCTGGCAACTCTGTTTACGTATGCCAGAATTGTTCTTCAGATGATGAGTCTGAAGAACCAGGAATTTAGTTTGATAGGTTTTGTTTCATTGATAAAAAATTGCTTTTCCAGTTGTTGGAACTTACAGTATGCCCACGTGTCAGGACTAGTTTAAGTTCCATAATGAACCATCCATCCATTAACTGAAATGTTTTAAAAAAAAATGTAATTACATTTAATCTTAAATTTCCAGTTTAAGGGAAGCAAAACAGGCATTTGAGGCTGAGCGCTATGACCTAAATGCCAGCAGTTCCTAAGGGCTTTAATTTATTTCATAATATTTTATGTTAAAGTTTGCTCAATTACTACAGTAAATTGTCAAGATGAATGATAAACAATTTCTCTGGCTGTAAAAGCAAACAAACAAACAAAAACAGGAGAACAAGGATAATTTTGTCCTTGTTTTATTAGTTGCAAAATCCAACGTGACATCTTACCCCATATAGTGTGACAACTAACCCATTGGTGGGGCAACATGTCACATGTTCACTCCCTCTATTTGATGGCTTATAACTCTGTACCGACACAAACTATGAAAATTACATGAATATGAAAAATACACCCAAGACTTTGGTCTTTCATCTGGTATACGTTTTGTTTATATATGATGTATTGATTCCAAGAAATATATCAAAGTATAAAAAGTGATACAACTCGCCCCCGTCTCCCCTACATTTCTGCATAGTGGATTGACTGTTATTATTATTATTATTATTATTATTATTATTATTATTATTATTAATTATTACTAATTTATTTTATGCGGGGGGATTTACACCTCTATTAAACCAATACAACCCACATTCTTCTAGATACTTGTTACACTTAATAATTTTAACTTTTAAAATGCAAAATGTAGACTAAATACTGAGCTGGGCTCAGCTGTGTTCATGAATTAATGTGAGTGGATGCACACTTTGTACACGGACAGCAGATGCGGATGGCAACAAAATGTCGGCTTAATAACTATGTTTTCTTTTAAATCTGAAAATGGCTTTTCTTAACCAGAAACTGGGTTACGTCACAAATGAAAATCCCTGATCGAGTGACTCAAGGGAACGCGGTACCGTTCTGTTGAGTTCTTTTTCATTTGAGTTGTACAACTTTATAGATCACATTTTGGTGGAAAAAGTTTTGAAATTAAGTATTGGATTTTTTTCACCACAAAAACCAGACATTTGAAAAGAGGTGTATATACTTTTATACCCATTGTCATTTAGTTTCAATTAGTGAAAAAAAATGAACATCTGTGGCAGCTTTTCAATGCAGATTTTAAACAAAATGTGATATTGATTTGTGCTCACTCCACAGCTCCCTGCTGTCATTGATCAGAAAGAGACAAAACGGCAGCGACATCCCACTTGTGGTCCACAATTCTGACAAGAGAGCAGGTACAAAAATTGCAAATGGATTATTGATTACTCAAACATTTTTCTATTGTTTAGGAGTAAAAGCCCTCAAGACTTATTTTTAGCAAGACAGACAAAATATAACGTCCAGCCACTAAAACTATTTTTTATATTCAATAATTCAAATAAATATAAGTTTAACTCTCAAAGCCAGAAAAATGTGAGGTATACACAGATATTCAAGTCAATCAGCTGTCAATTGGACTATATGCACAAATGGCTTCCGCATTCGCCGGATGAGTGCAGCCAACCTTCCGGGCAGACTTCAGCGGAACGCACTGTTAATTTGATGTAAACCTCCAATCCTAAATCCTTTAACCCACTGAAAAAGAACAGGGGCCGCTCCTTACTATAACACTGTGTCTATCAGAATTTTACAACTATTAATGAAATCTCAGAGAGCCGTAATTTGGACGGCTTAAGGCTGCTATGGTAATTGCTTAAAATGATTACTACACAGAAATACAAGCCATTTCAGTAGCTAGGAAAGTTTGTTTTTAAAAAAATGTAAATTATGTATCTACTGGTCCACAAAATATCCTACAACCCTCCAGTCAGACGGTGTATAGGTGAGGTGTTATATCTTCAGATGGAACCTGCCGGCCAGCTGTTCATAACATCTAAGATTTTCATTGTTACATTTCTATTTATTTATTTCTTGCCCTTTTTTAAAAATAAATAAATAAATAGTTTATTAGTGCATTAATATGATAGGAAGTAGGACTAGATCAATTATTGCTCTTCTTCCTACTCCTTTTGAACATGTAATTTATGACATTGATTAATTATTTTCTTTCTTCAAATTTTAATTTTAACTTCATTTTAACTTCAACTTATATTTTGTAATGTGTTAATATGTTCAATAAACCAACCAACCAACAACTCCTCTCTGGTCTGTGGCCTACTCTTCGTCGATGTCGTCAATATTTTGAAGCAGATGTAAATGCTTCATGTCAGCCCATGGTGACATGCTGAAACATGCTTGCTATGGAAATCCGACAGCGTTGTCAGCGGTGCAGAAGAATAATGACTCATAAATATGTTCATGTTTTTTAATACAATAAAATGGCAGCATGGGAATAATATACATACAGGCACATGAAAAGTAAAAATGCCAGAAAGGCAGAAGCAGATTTTGTAAACAGAGTAACAACACATTGTGGTGTATTGTTACTAATGTGACCGCTAGGCGGCGTTGTGGTATGCTGTTGACATGTAGGTTGAGATCAAACAGTTCAGTAAAGACCTCACCGAAGCCAAGTTGCCATCTGCCTCTTATTTTACTACACAAAGAGCTGTCTCGGTACTGTGATATGTCCTAAACCCTGATTGAAAAGTTTCATACAGACAATTGGTATTCAGGTAATCATTTAACTGGTTAAAAACAATCTTCTCAAAAATTTGACTTAAAAAAAAGGCAAATTAGACACTGGTCTGTAATTTGTCAGCTCTGCGCTGTCCACATTGTTTCTCTTCAGAGGGGGCCTGACGATGACCGTCTTTAAGGCACGAGGAAAGACTCCTGTCTGAAGAGAGCAATTCAAAATGTCTAGGACATCCTCGGCCAAAAAGTCAAAACTGATTTAAGAAAAACTGTCATGTCTGGGGGTCACGCCAGGGTTAAGTTTGAGTTCATGACCTGTTAAGTTGGGTTCACGGCCGTGAGGTCAAGTGTCTAATTTGAACTGATGTAACCATCATATAATCATCATCTGGTTTCAACTAGTTTTAGGCTATGTGATGTCGATCCTTAATCCTTTAGACCTATGTGATGTAGATCAATTTACTGTCTGTAGGTGCAGTCTGAGAAACATGTTCATTGCTGGATTATTAAAGACTGTCCTGTGTGCTGCCTTCTTCCTGAATAAATAGAGAAAATCTTATTTGTGTCTGTGCCTTTGGGATCCAAACCTCTCAACACACAACAAAAACGGTGTTGGAATAGGATCTAAAAAGCAGGTTGTTGGCTTTAGCTGGGAAACCACCTTCTCCAGCACCCCCGCATCAACCAGGACAAAACTGTGCAGTGTTTCCTCGCATAAAAACAAAGGTTCAGCTACACTCAATCTATTAGCTTGGGATCGAGTGTCTTTATTTTGCTGCTGAAGTAAACTGTAAATTCCTCACAATTTGCTTTCAAGACCCCGCTACGAACAACTGAAACGGGCTTAATCAGGCAGTCGATGGTTGAGAAGAGGATTTTTGGGTTAATGTAGTTATTTTTCATCAGGTTGGAAACATGTACTTGCCTCACATTTCTAACGGCTTTCTTTTAAGTAGTTTGGTTATTTAATCATTATGTTAATTAGTTAATTATGCATTTTGAATCAGAATAATTCGAGTCACTTTTTGTTTTACACTATTGCTGGGTATGTGGGGGTGTGTGTGCATGCGTATGTGTGATTTGTGTGTTTTACAGAAGTGGATGTCAGACAGCAAGCGGTTGAGGAAATGATGAACAGGATCAAGAAAGGCGTTCAGCTTCGGCCCGTCAGCCAGAGACCTTGTAACAGGAGACAGGTTATTATTTATTTATTTATTTATTTTAAGTTTTTGTCATGACTGCGTTTTGTTTAGGGCAAGGGTTATGTTCGGGTCATGACTGTGTGGTCACGTGTCTGTTTTGAACTGATGCAATCAGCATCTAATTTCAACTGGTAAGAAGCTATGTGAAGTCAGAAGCTATGTGATGTCAGGAACCTTTAATCGCTTTATCTGGTCAGAAGCCAATCAGAAAAATACCCACATGTCTAGCCACAGCCAATCTGATCGATTCGCTGTCTATATAAGCCTGACAGAGAAGTGTGTGTTTTCGTCGGATTATTCTTCCCTGTGCACCTCCACAGCCCAACTTAGCTTAGCGTCTCTTGATTCTTGATACATTCTTGTTGTTTCTGGTCTAGTCAAGTTAGTTCCACGCCTCTCGATGATATGCGAATAAAGAGTTAAAATCTTATATGTGCCTGCGTTTTTGGGATTCAATTCCAGAGCCGAGCAGTTTTGTATTGGGATTTAATCATTTGATTAAAATAATACATTAAAGAAAATTTTAAATGTAACTTTATTATCATTGCAATGCACCTTAGTGCACCAAGTGCAAGGGGGGATGCAACTTAGCATACACTCTGCTTCATATTTTTCATTGTTAAAAGTATTGTAGTTACAGGTAGTGACAGCTAGTGACTTGCTTAACGGCACCTTGGCAGTAGGCAGCAAACAGATGAGCATCTCTCCAGAAAGAAACTAGTTGCCATTTTTACTTTAAAAACAAACAAACAAAAAACAACAACAATAACAACAGTTGCCCTTTTTACATGTTTACTAGCCGCAGCACAAAACACGTCCTTACCGATGAGTTATATTCCCACCAGATCCATCTAATGCAGAGCTTAATAATGCCTGTGAATATTCCCATTCATCCAGGTTATTTTGTTCTCAGGCATTTGAATCGATCGCAACTAGTGCTGAGGATGACTAAAATATTACTTTCACAACTATTATTTAGCGGAAGTTGACAGTCTGATTGTAGAACCAGGTGTCTGCCTTGCACAGGTGTCGGTCTGTTCAGTCCAGCCGGCGGCCAATTTCCCTCCTCTTGCCATTTTTGCACTTCATTGTTTTCTAGCAGTCAATTCTTACATGCTTGAAAAAATCTGTAGTGTTTTCACAACATTCAAGTTCCTTTTTTTTTTTTCTTTACAAATGTCGCCAATATCGTTTTTGTTCTCAAAATAAAGTCGCACAGATGTTCTGAGGCCTACCTGCTTGTTAAATTGATCGGGTGCCGCTCAAGTGACGCGAGACACAACATCAAAACAAAAGAGGGCAGAGGGAACAAAGTGCGTCTATTCGGCACAGCAACCGTCAGAGAGGCACGTGATTTGTGGGCCGTGAGTAGCGGTACAAAGACTCGGTTGGCCTAAGTCACCTCTTCAATAAAACTGCAGCAGTAATTAAACTTAACATATCAATCTCTTAACACTAATGTCCATCAATATCAATACCAATGTCGGTATTGATATTATCCGCATTTGGATCGATCCACCTGCAATTATTTATCCCCTAAATTAGAAATGGTATCACTCCTCTGGGATGCAAAATGATAATCGTTAAGATACACTGAAGAGACGCTTCGACCTGCCAACAACAGTCGTTTGGGTTGAATCACCATCATCGATATTCTATTCAGTTGTAATACTGGTTTGTGGAGGCACATGAAGGCCAAAAGTAGTTATTTTGTTTGTTTGTTATTTGTTAGAGCCGGAATTATGAAATGTTTGAAAGGGAGGAAAGGGTGGGATTGTATGTGGGAGATAAGTGGTGTTGTAATCTCCCTCCCTCCTATGTTTCGAGCTGCTTTCTCAACCTTAATGTGCAGAAGATGGCCTCTCTCACTCATCTGACTTGTTCAAAATGTCAACACTATTTTGTCTTCAAAAGAGTGCTGTTTCTCTTTAAGGTGCAGGGAGACAGACAGCCTTGTCATTGGTCAGCGTGTTAGACAACAGTCCTAGGAAATCCTGTGGACACCTCCTTAAAGCGACACAACACTTAGAACTCATTTTAGAGTGTTGGATTAGGCATTGTGTATAAAGAATACAAGTGCAAATATCTCTGGCATCTTATTCCCTGAATTTTCTTTTAAACCGATTAAGTATTAAAATAAGAACATACCGTGGTGAACGCCATTATCCTTGTCACGTGATCATGATGACGTATCCCGTGGGTAAACGTCGACAGCTGCCGTCGTTCACTTGAATGGGAGTTTGTTGACGTAATAGGCAAGAAAAAGACTTCGATCTCAAATATTGCGCCAATTCTGATCAAAGTAAAATCCTCACCACATCAGGTTTCATGTCATTCCGTGTGGGGGAGGGGCCGTTAGGGGGTGGCCTCTCCTAATGTGGGCTGAAGCGTGCTTAGTACACAGCCTCTGAAACACACAATTGCCGACGGTCCCTAACGTGTACTTCCTATGAGCTGAACGTGTCCTCCATATGTCCGGTTTCATCTTCACGTTCGGTTGGACACAAATGTTTGGCGAGTCCTCTGTGGCTGTACTGCTTTTGAAGAAGTGCTTCATTGGTATAAGGCATAATTCCACATTTGATGTCCGCCGTGGGACGCACTAATTCTTCATCTCGTTGTTGTCACTGGCAGCCATGTCATTCAATACACCACGATGATCACGTGACTGTCCAAAATGGCCGATACTGTACTTAATGCAAAAATATTAATAAAAAAAAATACTATAAAATCATAATCGCTCAACATCAATTGACAATCTTGTAAAATCTCAACAAAATACATTCAAGGTTGTGATTTTAAGTTTATAACGTGGAAAAAGTTCCTGAGGTATGAATGCTTTTTCATGGAAGTTGACTGTAGTTCAGTGTTCTGATATCTGCAGGTGTGGATGTTATTGACAGGGAAGGTAGCTTTTAAGGTGTCTTTTGATGTATTCCTCCATTACAATAATTGGGACCTGCTATATGAAGTAATTGTCTTGAAAATGGGAAATGGTCTATTGACGTCCGTGTTGTGATGGATGTTTGCTTGTAAAAGGCCCCTGTGCTCAGCTTTGTCATGTTGTGATAGGAGGTGCATTGAAGAACGAATGCATTGCATGGGAAATCATAAGTATAATATTTATGTTGTGCTTCTCTTTTCTTATCATTTTCCTTTCACCAGATGGAGAGGAAGCCATCTAATAATTCTGCCTTCCAGGAACTGAAAGCAATCATGGTAATGGAGTTTGTCATATTGTTGCTAACTACACACACACTAGAGATTGTGTTTGCCCAAAAGTCCGTCAACTTTCCACTTATATATTTCATAGTTTTGATAGTCCAAATTTGTTGTTTTAATGTAGAAGAAAGTGGTAACGACTACACATAATCACATATAAGCTCTGCAGCTTTTGAAATTTCTATTGAAGTGTCTATACGTTATTTTGCTTTTAACCTTTCAGGGGAATTTTGACAGAAATGTTTCACAACCAAAAACAGCATCATCATCATCATCATCATCATCATCATCCCCAGATAACGAACTTCAGAAAATCTTGCTGAGACGCCGCGATGTACTGGAGGCAACAAACACATCTTAGTGGTATATCTGTATTATAGCGATTACTTTAATTATTATTATTATTATATAATCTGTTGATTAATTGATTAATTGGATTTTTTTGTATTTAATTTCCATAACTTTATCCAAACATTATGTCAAATTGACAGTGTGAAAACATGATTTTGATTCAGTTTCTGCTCTGATCCGTAACAAAAAAATGATGATTAATGTTTTCCAAAGTAAAAGCTAATTTTTGCAAATTTCTTGTTTAAAAAAAAAAGAAAAAAAAAAAAAAAAAGAAAGTTCAATTTCTTCCCAGTTTTTCGGATCTGTAAAATTAAACTGTTTTAATTGTTTCATGTTTTGTTGTTTCTTTTGCAAGGATTTCTATACTTATTGTCTATGAGGTATATGCCACGGAAGAGGCGGGACTGTTTTTTGCACAACAGTTTGTTTCCGGTTCGGTTTGCGACGTGTGGGCTGCGTCAAAAATACTTGTGCTTCCGACTTTGTGCCCCTAGGTTGCGCGTTCGCAACCTAGACCGGAAATAAACTGATGTATAAAAATCACGTCCCGCCTCTTCCGTGGCATATACCCCATTGTATCATAACTGGTTACACGTGTATGTGAATAAGTCAGCTAATGAGCTTTGAATGAATGAAGTCAGCAGTATAGTCAATGAAACCAATCTCAGCCGTTTGCCCCAGAGTGAACATCTTCTCAGCTAGTAAGCTCAGCTTTCGGATACCACTGACTGTCGCCAGTGTGGAGGATTTATTTCGGATGACGACAACAACAGGTGCAGTAACCAACTTGGATTCCAACTCTGGCCAAAATGCGGAGCGGAATCTTGGTCAGTAAGGCATTTTAAAGTAAAAGTTTTTTACGTTTTAGGAGTTAAAACAACACCAATCAGCCACCAGCCTTTCCAGTTCAGTATCCATCCATCCATTTTCTTGACCGCTTATTCCTCACAAGGGTCGCGGGGGCTGCTGGCGCCTATCTCAGCTGGCTCTGGGCAGTAGGCGGGGGACACCCTGGACTGGTTGCCAACCAATCGCAGGGCACACAGAGACAAACAACCATCCACACCTAGGGACAATTCGGAGCTCCCAATTAACCTGCCATGCATGTCTTTGGAATGTGGGAGGAGACCAGAGTACCCGGAGAAGACCCACGCGGGCACGGGGAGAACATGCAAACTCCACCCAGGAAGGTCCGAGCCTGGACTCGAACCGGAGACCTCAGAACTGGGAAGCGGACGTGCTAACCACTCGACTACCGTGCCGCCCCCAGTTCAGTATATAGTTTGCAAATAAGTGAACAAGGCTTTTCTCATCTTTTGGACTACTATTTTTTTTTTTTTTTTTTTTTATTTCATTTTATTTTTTTAACTCTTTAAAGCACCAGATGTGAATCGAATGTCACTTGCTGATGCTAACTTAACACAAATGGCAAGTGGAGATTTTTGGTGTTGAGTCTGAGCTATAATGCTGCGTTCTCACCAAAAGCGAGGGATGGCGATTCGGCGGCGCGTTTACATTGTAGTCAATGGAGTTCGTGCGCAACGGAACGAAAGTGCGTGGGGCGGCGCGGAGGACGCGTTTCGCGCGTTGGGATGCGGTGCGCAACAGCGAAAATCCGCACATTCGCGACAAAAATCCGCACATTCGTCGAAGTTCAAATGCTACGTTCTCACCAAATCCGAAAAGGCGAACTGGAACGCTTCATTCGCGAGCGTTTCACCGCGTAGAGTGTTTTTGGAACGGTTGTTGCTCATTCGCGCTTTCGTGCTCACTGGAGCGGAGGAGGCGTGTCCCTTGGTGAACAAGGAAGTAGAGCACTTTAGCGAGTCAACAAAAAGTGAGCACCGCCAACTACTTTCACTTCTTTCCTGGGACTAAACAGCCGTGGCACTATTTTCTCCTTTTTTGAGGTATGTGATAGCACTTTCGCTTTTTTAGTGGCAATCGGGCGGCCGACATTTGAGCTAAAAATAGCTTTGGCGTTAATAATAAGCACTGCTGCTAACTCGGTACAGTTCAAAAGCAAGTAAACAGACTCACCAGCACTTTCTTGATCATCATTCTGTCACGGCTGGCCGTGTTGTTGCGCTCGGGGTGACAATAGAGAGGACGCTGTGTGTGACGTGGCCCGTACTCGAAGCCGATTGGCTACCGCGAGGCGAAACGCGAAAAAAGTTAAATTTTTTGAACTTCGACGAATATGCGAATGTGCGGATTTTCGTCGCGAATGTGCGGATTTTCGCTGCTGAGCACCGCGTCCCAACGCGCGAAACGCGTCCTCCGCTCCGCCCCACGCACTCTTGTTCCGTTGCACGCGAACTCCATTGACTACAATGCAAACGCGCCGCCGAATCGCCGTCCCTCGCTTTTGGTGAGAACGCAGCAAAAAAATTGAACTTTTTTCGCGTTTCGCCTCGCGGTAGCCAATAGGCTTCGAGTACGGGCCACGTCACACACAGCGTCCTCTCTATTGTCACCCCGAGCGCAACAACACGGCCAGCCGTGACAGAATGATGATCAAGAAGTGCTGGTAAGTCTGTTTACTTGCTTTTGAACTGTACCGAGTTAGCAGCAGAGCTATTTTTAGCTCAAATGCCGGCCGGCCGATTGCCACTAAAAAAGCGAAAGTGCTATCACGTATCTCAAAAAAGGAGAAAATAGTGCCACGGCTGTTTAGTCCCAGGAAAGAACTGAAAGTAGTTGGCGGTGCTCACTTTTTGTTGACTCGCTAAAGTGCTCCACTTCCTTGTTCACCAAAGGACACACCTCCTCCGCTCCGGTGAGCACGAAAGCGCGAATGAGCAGCAACCGTTCCAAAAACACTACACGGTGAAACGCTTGCGAATGAAGCGTTCCAGTTCGCCTTTTCGGATTTGGTGAGAACGTAGCATAATTCACTGCCTTTGACAAGTATACTTGTCAATTATATTTTTTAGAGCGGGGATAAATGGGGGATAATCTGATTATGCTCCACTGTAAATGTCAAACTTGGAAACAACTTTACTGATGCCCAACCACCGGTAGATGACATTATTGCCCCATTTTATACAAAATAAACACAGTTTCAGAGTCCATGGGAGAAATGGCTGTATTGTGGCAAACCAACATTTTTCTACTGTCAATTATAAAAGAACAGGACGAGATAAAATGTAGGGAGTATATGCTGTCATTTGGTAGATTCGGTTTATATATAATTATCGAACGTAATATTCCGTTGGTATTGAAAATTTTGAAATTTTCTAAAATGGCTGGCAGTGAATGAGATATACAGAGCTACCAACTGTTAGGAATTGCCCATGTTTTGTTATGGAAATCGCTCACCTCTTCCTCATTATGGCCGTAATGCTGGTTGAAAATTAGCAAAAATACATGGTAGATAATTTCGATCATTTGACGACACGTCATAAACATGGCATTCTTCTGCTGGTTGTTCCAGTGATGTAATGGCATCGCTGCTCACTCAATGGTCAGTTTCACCCTCTCTACCCCACACCCCTTTGATAATAAACTTTCAGCTGACCTCAACATGTTTTTTCACGTTTGATGCAGTTTTTGGAAGCCATTAGCTGAAGTAGCTAAAGTACGCTGGAAAATAAACACTTCTGTAAAATACTAAAGTAAGGTCAAGTATTTTTACTTCCTTATTTGACACCTCAGCAAAAGTTAAATAAGAAAAAGCATGTAACATAACAGAGCAACAGTTGAGCACAGTCATCCGCATGGCTACTGGTGATGATCAAGTTTTTCTGCTTATTTTTTATTTACTTCAATGTGACCTGTGGTGGATATTTTTCCACATTCAGTCCCTTCAGGTGGATAATCTGTACTTTAATTCATTTTCAGTTCCTGTCTGTAATTGTCAAGATTCAAAATACTTTGATCCAACCAATTAGTTGTTTTGTTACGGTTGAATTGAAACCGAACAATGGGGTGTGCAAGTTATTATGCAAACGCTCACGATTGTGTTGTTTTCTCTGACACCTGCCCACATTTCCCAGACACCTCCTTGTGTGAGCTCTGAAACACGAGAAGTGTGAACTGTGTGCCCTGTCCGTCACTTATTGTAGACTTTTAGTTATTAAGGTTTTAAGCTTGGTTTAGCACTGAGGTGCAATTTCCAGCTTGCCGACCCCTTAACACGGTGTGGAGGAAATGCCATTGTTGTTTTAAGTCCCCTCCTTTGCAAAGCAGATTCACCCACAGAAGGCTTCAAAGAATCTGCTCTGCCCTTCCAGATTAAATGCAGAGGAAGTCTCACTCAGACTTGACTTATCAGCAGGTAAGTGTTAAATCTGTGTTAAACATCCCATTCTGTACCGGCACTTTACAAACAGCACAAGTATGTGTGGAACAGCTGATAGATAGGCCTGAATGTGGCAAAATAAAAAATAGGTCACACAATCAAGAAGTGTGCAAAAAAGCCGTGGACCAGCCTTATCTAAACAGGAAGTAATATATAGACTCCACAAACAAACC
Organism: Festucalex cinctus; assembly: GCF_051991245.1. Taxonomy (NCBI): domain Eukaryota; kingdom Metazoa; phylum Chordata; class Actinopteri; order Syngnathiformes; family Syngnathidae; genus Festucalex; species Festucalex cinctus. Next base: position 22,602,196 of record NC_135424.1, read on the forward strand.
AAAACTGACTATCAAGATAGAAAGGTTGTTTGAATTGTTTGACAGCAGCGATGGTGTTCTGTGACACACTTGAAGACAAGCTAAATGAAGAAAAAATCGATTTTACTTCCTCCCCCCCCCCAGAGAGAAACTGCTGTCTTCCGTCTTGTAGCTCAGTTTAAACCCAGTTTAACTCCTCTGGGATTTGTGATGTGATCTCATGTGATGAAGCTATACGTTTGTTTGCTTACACAGAATGACATGTAGCATTGTGTATCGCCATCAGCAGCAATTTTGTGTCTGGCTTTTCCGAAAATATTGACAGTGCCACCTCTGAAGGCCCAATACAATCTATTCAAGGGTACTAGACAACCTCCAATTTGTTCGGAATACAAAACATTAACGACTCACTCTCACTCTTGCGTGTCTATGTGAATAACGGGCTCGTTCGTATTCGATGGATTAGTGAATTACTTGTTAACAAGAATACTAATTTGACCCAACATTCACTGATGTGCCCATCAGTCGACCTCTGCTGGCCTCAATAATAAATCTTGGTGTATATTGTGAATCATGGATGGATTCAGACAAGATGCTGATGGCTTTTCCCCCTTAGACAACGGGTGTCATATGCACGGCCTGTGGGCCGGATCAGGCCCGCCAAGGGGTTTAATCTGGCCCGCAAGATGATCTTGTAAAGTTAATAAATGAGTAATGTCAGACCAATTAATCAGGCGACCAAAATCAAAACATCTAAATTTGTAGTTTCACAAGCAATCCTCAGATGAGCAATGCAACTTTTACACATAATTGACCTGGAAGTCATTATTTTACACACAAGCTAAAGTTACAGTTTGCTGTAAAAAAAAACAAAAAGAAAAACTAACACAAAAAAAAACCTAACTAAAAAAAAGAGACCACAATTAACTTGCGCCACACAATGCATTCTGGGAAAAATATATTTACAGTTGAGCACCGCTATTTAAGGCTTTTTCACAGTAGGGGTTGGTTTGGGTTTCAGTTTGTTTTTTATTTTTTGCTTTTGTCAGTTCTAGTTTTGGGTGATTTTTGTTTGAGTTTGCCATCATGTTCCTTTAAGTTTATGTTTTGATCTGTTATGCTTTCCTTGTGTGTCTTCCATTGTCTCGTCAAGCATTGTCCGGCCCACCTGTGTTTGCCTGACTTCCTCGTGTGTCAACCTATCAGAACCCTCTGCCACTTGTGTCTTGCCCAGCTGTGTCTCGTTGTGTCAATTAGTGTGTGTGTATTTAGTCTCTTGTCTCCCCTCTCTCTGTGTCAATTCATTGTCATTTTGGTCCTGTCATGCTGCTGGTTTTGTTCCACGCCTTGTCTCGTTTTACCCCTTTGGACTATGTTTCGGTTTCTTAGTTTGTAGCTCCTTTTTGCCTCCTCGTTTTTGTTTATTAAACATTTTTTTGACCACATTCTTTGCCTCCTCGTCCTGCTTCCCTGCATTTGGGTCCACCACCACACCCCTGTCTTGACAGGGCTGGCCTGCACATCTTATGTATAACTGACACCAATTGTTTTTTATTCTTCCCACTTAAAAAATAAAAGTAAGTGAAGTCAAAATATTTTCCTCCATGTGGCCTCTGAGCTAATATGAGTTTGACACCCCTGCCTTTGACTCTCAAACAGAAAAATGATGACACAGCATACAGGTTTCAGACCTTTTATCACAAAATCACATTTGAGACATCAAACTGGGCTACTGTTAGTATCTACATTATTGTATTTACATGTGCCGTCCTGAGAAGGATCCATAAAGTAAATGTGATCGGTCACTGGATGTTCCTACTTTTCAGCTCGGTTGTGGCTGTTGAGAGCAGTACAGAAAATGAAAAAAAAAGGAAGCACAATAAATGTTTGGTGATATGCGTGTGGCATACAAACCGAAGATGGTTCTTCTGAGACTTCCTCCTCTTCTCTTTCAGTGAAGAGTGGCAGGCAGTGTTGCTCCTTAGGGACTGCAGTTGCGACAAATCATGAAATCAAGTCCAATAACTAAATGAAACCTCGCCGGACGACTGAAATAAGACTTTGCCTTGTAGGATCAACCCACAACATGTTGTATAAGCTTCAAATGTCAGGAATGATCTCACAAACACATCCTAATTTTCTATTATATCCCGTCACCCCCCTCACCTTTTTTGTGCGTGTGTGTGTGGGGGGGGTTGACAGACAAGGAAAGCGCTTGTCCTCGCATGTCATTAGGCAGCCAATTAACAGATCCAAGGTAAGAAATTCCATCGTTGCGCACACACTTCCGCACACACTGGTTTCTTTCAGAAACCAGAGCGAGCGAGTGAGTGAGAGAGTTCCTCTCTTGCTATGGGCCTTTGTCCGGCCTCCTCTTTCTGAGCGAGAGAGCAAGACTAAAAGAAACATACCCAGGATCCCCTGTTGAGACAGCTCTTCCTCTATAGAACCCAGCCTGTTGTATTTAGTCATCCTCTCGGCACTGGTCAGACCTCCCAGTTTGATATAGTCCAGGCCCAGACCCACAGCCTGAAAGACAAGAGGGCCGGGAAAAAAAAAAGATCTGTCTAATGGCACCAAAGGGATAGAGACAATTACACTGTGTGTGCATCGCTTTCTCACTCCTTTGGCATCAGAGGTGTAACACATTTATTCGCTTGTGGTATTCACCAAATTCCTGTGCCTACAGTTCACGTTCACACTGCTTCCAGTAAATAGGTAATTAGATGCAAGGCTACATCAACACCAGTGATTGAAGTAAAAAGATGTTATATTCCTTTAATTAAGTCGATTTTTCAGGTAGCACCACATGGTGTGCGACACTCGCTGGGCGAACGCACCACCCACGTGTGTCCTGTGAGATATCACGGGCAGAAAAGGGAGCTTAGAGCGCGGTGGGTAGCGTTTCGCTCTCTCACTATTGGTCAGTTTTGCACAATACGGAGCAAAAACAAAAATAACGACACGCTAGACTTTCTGTTCATGGTTGTGAAACGTTCCAGATATCAGATGAACAATTGTTGATTGTCATACGACGTGCAGTGTGACGCTTGAAGATAACTCAAAATCAGTCACATCAGTGAACTTTTGTCTGTGACGCATCTGCCGGGTCAAAATCGGGCTTCGTGAAGGCTGAGCTGAACGTTAAGGATCCCGTTTTGTATTGGCACCTTACAAACAGGACACATATGTGGAACGGCTGACAGACCTGCATGTGGCAAAAAATAAATACATAAAACGCACAATCAAGAAGTGTGCAAGAAGCCGTGGACCCTCAAGAGGATGTGGGAGTGCGGCAATCAGCAGAACAGCTGGTTGCTGCATGTTTCACGTGAGCCATATGTGAAAAATGTCCACACTGATTCAATTTTGTTGTTTGTAATGTTTAACAGTAGTAGATGGAAAAATGTCTTTTTTTTTCATTGCAAAATTATCTTTTTGGAACATTTGTTTTGCATCAAGGGATGATTTGAATTACAATTACAATGCCATTAAAATGCATTTATCCTGATTTATTTATTTATTTATTTATTTATTTATTTGCATATTTATCACACTTCGAAAAAGAACTACCTTAAAGGTCATTGCACACAATTTTAAGTGTATTGTATTGTATTGTATTCAATTTAAGTTCAGACTTGCCCACTCCAAACCTTCAATTTGGTTTGTTTGAGCCATTTAGAGGTGGTCTTATGGAGGTCCAAAACTGCCAAAATTCGGAATAAATAAATGACTAAATAAATAAATAAATGTCTAAGAGTGAAAATAAAAATGAATATAACAAATATAATTCGAAAATTATATCTAAAATAATAAATACAAATGGAAATAAATTCGTTTTTATTTTCACTCTTACTCATTTATTTATTTATTTATTTATTTATTTATTTATGTATTTATACATTTATGTATTTATTCATACATTTATTTATACATTTATTTCGTCATTTATTTATTTAGTCATTTATTTATTTTGAATTTTGGCAGTTTTGGGCCGTACTGCCAAGTCGAAATGTTATTCAAATGAGGGGGCCGTCCTAGGTGTGTCTTGGGTTGGACTCCGCCGTTGCAAACTGCCTGTCATTGGTCGAGTGAGCAGCTCGGCGAACAAGGAAGTCTCGCCAGCTTGCAATGGAGACCTCCAGCAATGGATGAGGATCTTGTCCACTATCTGCTGTCACTTGTTGTATAACAACTCAAGTCACAAGTTGCGGTGACAGTGGACACGATCGTCGTCCATAAATGACTAAATAAATGACTAAATAAATAGATAAATAAATGACTAAATAAATAAATGTCTAAATAAATAAATAAATACATAAATAAATGTATAAATAAATAAATGACTAAAAGTGAAAATAAAAACGGATTTATTTCCATTTATATTAATTTTTTTTAGATATAATTTTCGAATTATATTTTTTTTATATTCATTTTTATTTCCACTTTTAGACATTTATTTATTTATTTATTTGGTCATTTATTTATTTCAAATTTTGGCAGTTTTGGTCCTCCATATGGACTGGCTTGTATGTTTTGCTGCATAACCGAGAGCACTTCATTCAGCTTGAACTCATAGCCAGACATTTGCATCTAGAAGTTTCTAATTCATTGTTCCATTCATCACGTCATCCAGTTTCTTTAGTAAAGCAGCCCCAGACGACAACATGCACCACATGCTATGTTATTTTTAGATGCAACGGGTCACCAAAACTCTGGTAATATGTTTTGGTAAATATGAGATGATCCTTAGTGTCCTTTTTGGTCAGTAGTAGTTTTCATCTTGGTCGAATAGGTTGGTTGAAAGCGTCTTTCTTCAGATTAATTTTCACTGGAGGTACCCAAGTCTGGTTCTCGAGAGCCCCCATCCAGCCTGTTTTCCATGTCTCCCTAATCCAACACAGCAGAATCAAGTCATCAGCTCACCAGAAAGCTTTGCAGAAGCCTGATAGCGATCCTGATCATGAATCAGGTGTCTTGGAGGAAGGAAACCTGGAAAACAAGCTGTATAGGGCCTCTTGAGGACTGGACTTGGGCACCCCTGATTTACACCATGTTCCCTTGGATCCGGAGAAATCCGCAAATCTCCACGTTGGCTGGAGTTTTTGGAAACCTTTGTTCGTTTGTTTTTAAGGAAAAAAAAAACCCTGGCGACGTGTGGATGACAGAGCAAAACACGGAAAAAAGTCCAATGGTGTGCTGAAGTCTGTTAAGGAGAATACAATGTGTTGAATGCAGCAGAAAAATCAAGGAGGGATGTTGAGCAAGAGTCAGCTGCCATTAGGTCGTTTGCCCACTTATTGGCCAGAGTCAAAACAATACCGGAACTTTTCAAATTATTGTTGTGTTTGAGGTGGTCCTGAAGGTGGGCAATAACAACATTTTTCAAGGGCCTTGGAGAGACACTGGTGGTTTGATATGGGTCTGAAGTTGGCATGAAGTTTGGGGTTCAATAAAGTAACCATAGTAAAGCGCTGCCGTTACCGTTGATTGTGTTTTTGCTAGGGATGTAAACGATAACGGCAATATCGTGATATCACGATATTAAAACTCCCACAATATCGTCATTGTCATGTCACAATATTAAAAGCAGCACATCTGTTAAAAAAAAGTCAGGTTGATTTTCAAATGTGCAGTTCTAGCACCCTCTGGTGGCTAGTTTTTTAGTGCAGTTTAATTTTCATAAGGGATGTTTTGACCCTTCTATGTTTATTAAAAACCCGTAACATGTTTGTGAACCGAGTCAATATGTGGAGGAACTCAATGTGTGTCAAATTGGACATCACCAAACTGTTAGCTGCTTCCTCTAAAAAGAAAACAAAAATATCACAACAACAAAAAAAAAAAGCACATCAGACCCGTATCAACATTCATGATGAAACTGTCTTTTTCTTGGCTTAGAATCCACCACAATGCATTCAGCTGACTTACTTACTAAAAGATATCACAACCATTATGTGAGTGTAGCTGGTTTCATGCGCACTCATTCTCTCAGCTGTGCCATTCCAATGAGAAAATCCTTACCCAGAAAAGATTTTTTTGGCTCTAAAAAATATATTGCAAAATATATTGCCACTTTTAAGGGGAGGACCACAGTCAATCTCTATGCATATTTTCCACATTGAGAAGTTTGTCTAAAGTAGGGGTGTCAAAATCAGTGCGCTAATTTTGAGTTAATTTAATGTTCCTTTAAGCCACTCATTTTTTTAACTAACGATTAATGACCACCCCTTGGAAAGCCTGTACTGGAGGAATTCCAGTTGCAACACAGCAGACACGCCCATGTAAAACTTTAGCAGTAATAAATTTAATAATAATGCATATATTTGTGAAGATTTGTCAATTTGTATTTTACAATTTTAAAAATGCAGAATTTCACAAGTTCATGTTGAAGATTAGATAGCTCTCAATATGCAAAGAAAAATGCCCTCAGCTGTCACCAACATCTTACAAATGCAATTATGCCATCTAGTTGCAGAAAAATGACCTCAACACAAATCAAAATCACTTGCTTTTTACAGTATAGTACATCTTTTTAATTGTAATTACATTTTATGAATTATTATGAAATTACTGCATGAATGACTAAAAGATGCAACCATATTTCTATTAGTTTATTTTTCTGCTTTTACAAGAGTATGAAAACTTAGAAAAAATGTTATTGTACATTTAGAACAGATATAAATTTACAATTAATCGTGAGTTAACTATTGAAGTCATGTGATTAATTACGATTAAAAATTTGAATTGCCTGACACACCTAGTCTAAAGTATGTTTTGAAGAAATAAGTTATCTGATGTTTAAACGAGCGTCCCAAAGCAGACATGTTGTTAGCATTCCTATTGTGGCAAATTGTTGGTTCAGTTCTGCTTCTTTTCTACAACCTCAAGCTGACCCCATTGAGGAGGGTCTTCTAGTATGTGTTACGAAGGCCGACTGCCTCTGCTGCTTTTTGCCACTTGGGTCGTCTCACCTCCCACTTCTCATATGGCTTCTTCACCAATGTTTTTTGGTTTAATAAAAAAAAAATCGTGCCACTTTGGCAATTTGGTACATAAGCTCTTTATTAGGACGTTCCTACTTTTTTGGCGCACCACTCTCAAACTTTTTCCCCCCTGACATAGATGTGTTCTCATCGCCAGTCACTGATAGGCCGCTAGAGTGGGCTTCATGAACTGGTGCAGCAGTGATGTAACTGACAAAAAAAATCAACAAGTGGCAGAATAATATGAAAGTATTAAGACTTCAATCCAATAGCAACGCGGGTAGAACTAACCAACACACCATTTTGTTGAAGATGGATACAGAAACAAGAGACTCACTATGTCTGACAGAGAGTCGTCATCGCAGGGCTCGTTGCTTGCCATACCAAATACAAGCGAACCTGCAAAGAGATGCGAGCATAAAAAATTTGCAATAACAACAAACCATCATCCAATACATCCCACAGAGAAACATCCCACAATAGCACACATTAGCGCAGATTGCTTGCATCAAAAGGAAGAAAAATAGAGTCAAAGAGTTTTTTTGTTTGTTTGTTAAAATTCAGGCAGAGGTGGAAAGGGGGTCTGATAATCAAACTTGAATATATACAGTATGTTCTTTTCTGTTTTGTTTTGAGAAAGCTTGTGAACTTACCCGTGGTTTCCTGAAAGATGACGGATTTCGTTGATTTACTCAAAACAACTCAATTTTATTACTGTGCATTATAAAAACAACGCACAATGTTGTACAGAAATACAAATGGAACATAAAAAAGACAATTGAAAGAGGTACTCAACACTTAATCAACTTTCTTCTTTTGCAAACATCTTTCTACCCATTTTCAGGTCAGTGATTTATTAGCATAGCATTTCGTAGTATAGACATGATTTAGATCATAGTTTTCATTGCTGCTGTCGATCACAGCCAGACCACGCCCAACCCTTTTCCCATTCGCAACCCAACGGTCCTCCAGGCAACACCCCATTTGAGCGCCAATTTCAAATCTTAGTGAGGGGTGAAACAAGAGTCTGGCTTCCTGTTGAGCTACCCTTTCAATTTCCTTTTGAAATCCTTTCAAAGTAATCCTTAAAGCAGAATGTCATCAGCAGTGCATAGATGCATACCTTGTTGTTGGGATGTAATGTTGATCAAGTCGCTGACAGTTATCTCGTTGATGTGTTTTAAGACATAACCTGTGACTCCAGGAAGGGGTGGAGCCTGTGGCTTGTAGGTTGCGTCGGAGAGCAGCACGCACGACTCTCCAATCACAGTGCTCAGTTTCTCCCACTGTTCTCTGTCCTTACAAAGTCCACAAACACTCAAGCTCAGAAAGAGATTTTTCCATATATATTATACATACAGTATGTACAAAATTACAGATACAGCTAAAATGGTTAAAACACACTAGTCATTGAAATAACTTGAAACTGACAGTAAGATTTAAAAAAAAAAAAAAATACATTTAACAAATGATAATCAACCATTGCTTTCTTTTATGGTCTGAACGGAAACCAAATATTCTGTTGCAATACCATTTGTACTCAAACAATTTCTGTAACTCTCAATGATTATTCTAAAGGGAAGTGAAGAGGGCTATGATGTATTTTGATTGGAGAGAATAAATTTGGTTATTACTTATTTAATATTTATGAAATGATTATTTTGTGTTTTGTGTACTGTATGTTTGACCTATGTTTTGTGTACAGTTTGTGTACATATATTTATTTCTACTTGCTTTTATTTTGCCTTGTTTTGTTCTATCTGCACGAAGGCCAGCATTTAAATGAGATTTTTTTTTCAAAATTTCTTCCCCAGTTTAAATACATAAATAAAAAATTTCCCACCTGATTTTTATGATGAATTCATATCTTGTCATTTTTAAGTAGCAATCTGACAAGATTTCCCCAAAATGAGTCTGTCAAAATGCTGAGTATGGTTGGAATGGCAACTTTAAACCAGAGTACTACACACCAAGAGTTTTGAGTTTGAGTTTTGTGGAAATGGATGACGGCAGCCAATATCCTGTGATTATTGTTATTCGACGGGGGAAGATAGTATGGCGGTGGACCGGCGCGAAAATAGAACGGCCGTTTGGTGGGAAACTCCTGAAATTCCCGATGGCCACCCCACGCCACCCCACCCTTGCCTGGTATAACTAAAAGTACATTTGTTTAGACAATTTTAATGACACAAAAATAACTCATTCAAGAGTTGAGTTTAGGAACTTCATCAAACTGCTAAAAACCAACCTGGGAGTGTGTTAGGGGTTTTTTTCCCATTCATCCGGAAGAACATTTGTGAGGTCAGAGCTCACTGTTGTTGGCCCACAACTCTGTTCTACCTCATTAAATGTGCTGGATGGGGTTGAGACCGGGGCTCTCAACTTCTTCCAAAACAAACTTGTCCAACCATGCATTACTAAACATATTTGGTCCACTGGGGAACATTCAAATTGGAGCAGAAAAAGGCCTTCGAAACTGTTACCACAAAGTTGTCCAAAATGCCTTAGTAAAATTATGATTCAGGAGACATAGACAATTAAATAATTAATTATATTTGTCAATGAAGTAGACAGTCATACGCACACACGCACACGCACACATGGCTCAATGACTTTAAGCGAGATTTGGTGCATATCCTGTACTGGCTGGCAGACAATTCAAATATGAACAAACAATCATCCACACTGAATTATTTGGTAATTCAGAGTTTCCGGCTACCACACATGATTTTAGAATGTGTGAGCAAGTCCGTCCGTCCGTTCATTATCTACCTTTAATCCGGGGTTGGGTCGCAGGGGCAGCAGCTTCAGCAGGGAAGCCCAGACTTCCGTTTCTCCCCGGCCACTTGGCTCCTTCGGTGAGATCCCAAGGCGTTCACAGGCCAACCGAGAGACATAGTCTCTCCAGCGAGTCCTGGGTTTTCCCCGGGGCCTCCCGCCGGTGGGACATGCCCGGAACACCTCTACAGGGAGGCGTCCAAGAGGCATCTGACCAGAAGCTGAGCTACCTCAACTGGCTTCTCTCAATGCAGAGGAACAGCGGCTCGACTCCGAGTCCCTCGTGGATAACCGAACTTCTCACCTTATCTCTAAGGGAGAGCCCGGACACCTAACGGAGGAAACTCATTTTGGTCGCTTGTATCGAGGACCTTGTTCTTTCGGCCACGACCCACAGCTTGTGACTATAGGTGAGGGTAGGAACGTAGATCGACGGGTAAATCAAGAGCTTTGCCTTTGGGCTCAGCTCCTTCTTCACCACAACGGACCGATACAGTGTTTGTATCACAGCAGATGCTGCACCAATCTGCCTATCGATCTCCCACTTCATCCTGCCCTCACTCGTGAACAAGACCCCAAGATACTTTAAACTCCTCCACTCGAGGCAGGATCTCATCCCCAACCCGTTGAGGGCACTCCACCCTTTTCCAACTGAGGACTATGGTTTCAGATTTGAAGGTGCTGATCTTCATCACCACCGCTTCACACTCGGCTATGAACCGCTCCAGTGAGAGTTGGAGATCACGGCTTGAACAAACCAACAGCACCACATCATCTGCAAGAAGTAGTGATGCAATGCTGAGGCCACCAAACCGGACTCCCTGCTGCACCTAGAAATTCTGTCCATGAAAGTTATGAGCAGAATCTGTGACAAAGGGCAGCCTAGGCAGAGTCCAACACTCACTGGAAACAAATCTGAATTATTGCCGCTAATGCAGTCCAAACTGAGATCAGTCATACAGGGGCCGAACAGTCTGTATCAGTGGGCTCGGTACCCCATACTGCCGGTGCAACCCTCACAGGACTCCACGAGGGACTCAGTCAAACTCCTTCTTCAAGTCCACAAAACACATGTAGACTGGTTAGGCGAACTCTCATGGACCCTCGAAGATCCTGCCGAGGGTGTAGCGCTGGTCCACTGTTCCACAGCCACAACAAAATCCACAGTGCTCCTCCTTCTCAACATGTCTTCCTCTCCAGCAGCCCTGAATAGACCTTACCAGGGAGGCTGAGGAGTGTGAGCCCTCAATAGTTGTAACACACCCTCCGGTCGCTTCTTAGAAAGGGGGAACACCATCCTAGTCTGCCAATCTAGAGGCACTGTCCCCGATTACCATGTGATGCTGTAGAGGCATGTCAACCACGACAGTCCCACAACATCCACAGCCTTTAGCAACTCCAGGCAGATCTCATCTACCCGCAGGGGCTTGCCAGGAGGAGCTTTTTAACTACCTTGCTGACCTCAGCCCCAAAGACAGCAGAGTCTACCCCAGAGTCCTCAGACTGTGCTTCCTCGGAGCAAGCCGTGTCCGTGGAATTGAGGAGGTCTTGACTATTCTCTCCACCGACTCACGACGTCACGAGTCGAGGTCAGGAGCACGCCATTGCCACTATACAGTATAAAGTTTTAATGGTGCACTGCTTCCCTTTCTGAGACGCTGGATGGTCGACCAGAATTTCCTCAAAGCCGTCAGGATGTTGTTTTCCATGGCCTCGCCGAACTCCGCCCAGGCCCGAGTTTTTGCCTCAGCGACTATCGAAGCCGCGTTCAGCTTGGCCAGCCGGTACCTGTCGGCTGCATCCAGAATCCCACGGGACAAAAAGGCCAGATAGGACTCCTTCTTCAGCTGGTGTCCACCAGCGGGTGCGGAGATGCCGCAACAGCAAGCACCAACCACGGAACATGGTCCAATTAGACTCAATGTCCCCCACCTCCCTTGGGACAAGGGAGAAGTTCTGGCGGAGGTAGGTGTTGAAACTCTTTCTGACAGGGGATTCTGCCAGACGTTCCCAGCAAACTTTCTCAATAGGTTTGGATCTACCTGGTCGGACCGGCATCTTCACCCACCTCCCAATCATGCCCCTCCAGGTCCCATGATCATTGCCTATGTGAGCGTTGAAGTCCACAAGCAGAACGAGGGAGTCTCCAGGGGGAGTGTTCGCCATCACACCCTCCAAGGACTCCAAAAAAGTCTGAGTACTCGGAGCTGTTGTTTGGTGCATAGGCACAAACAACAGTTAGAACCCATCACTCCCTCCGAAGATGGAGGGAGCCCACCCTCTCATCTACCGGTGTGAACCCCAATGTACAGGCACCAAGCCGGGAGGCAATAAGTATGCCCACACCTGCTCTGCGCCTCTCGCTGTAGGCAACCGGAAAAAAAAAGAGTCCAACCCCTCTTGAGAGTACTGATACCAGAACCCAAGCTTTGTGTGGAGGCTAGTCCGACTAATGTCGAGTCAGAACTTCTCGACCTCACACATCAGCTCAGGCTACTTCCCTGCCAGAGAGGTGACATTCCATGTCCCAAAAGCTCGCTTCTGTAACTAGTAATCGATCTGCCAAGGTCTCCACACTTGGCTGCCACCCGGCTTTGTAAGCAGCCGACCTCTTTGGCCCCTCTTACAGGTGGTGAGCCCGTGTGAAGGGGGACCTATGTTGCCTCTTCGGGCCGTGCCCAACCAGGCCTAGTGGGGGCAGGCCCAGCCACCAGGAGCTCACCAACGAGCCCCACCTCTAGACCTGGCTCCAAATGGGCGGCCCTGACCGTCCGGGCAAGGAAAACCTCATCCAATAATGTTATTCATCATAAAGGGTCTTTTGAGCCGTGCTTGGTCTGGCCCCTCACCTAGGACCTGTATGCCATGGGTGACCCTACCAGGGGCATAAAGTCCGAGACAACGTAGCTCCAACGTATGAACGAACGTAGGATCATTGGGATTCACAAATCCCTCTACTACGGTGAGGTGACGGCTTACGTAGGGCTGTGAGCAAGTACCTATGGAAACCCCAGATGTCAATGCTAAATAATCAGATTAAACTCACATGTAGTGCATACTCAAGTCACCAAGTTTTCATGACATTTGTTCATATTAAAGCTAAAACATACCTCCCTCCTGAGTGGGTCAATTAAAGCCACTACTGCAGTATATTTGCTGATAAGGGTTTGATACATGGACACTAGCTCGTCTGCAGACTTAAAACTTCCTGTTGCAATCTCATACTTTTCTTTGTTCTGAAATTGAGACAGGGAAAAAAAGAGGCAAGCATGCAGTTCTCAGCACTTTCATGATTAGTATTTCCATGAGACCCCACTTTCCCTGTTGTTTGCATGGATTACTCAAATTTACTTGCTGATGCACTTACATAGTCCATGAGGTCAGGACCCGCACAGTTCACGGCCAGATGGATTTCCGTTCCCAGTTCAAATTCAAGGTTATTGCAGGCGTCAGTGATCAGATCCAGAGCTTGTTCAGGACGATCAAAGTTCATGGGCTGCACACCTCTGTCGCCCAGAATAACCTGGATGGCCTTGGAGCAAACACAAAGCCCATTTTATGAACTGCATTTCCCACCTCGATACAAATATTAGAAATGCATACAGACAAAATAAATGAGCCTTTACTTGGATTCCACTTGTGTAGATACGTGTTTAAAAAAAAAAAAAAAAAAAAGATCTGTGGTACGACCAATAAATGAGTGCTTATTCATGGTTATGATGAATGAGACAGTGGGGATTGCAAGGTTATGATAGTTGAATGTGCCACTCACAATTTCCATTGTTAAATTCTGTTTGCCAGTGTAAATGGTTGAATAATCTTTTCAACAAAACTCCAGGACCCCATGTCTGAATTAATTTGAGGATTAGTTATAAAAAATAATGCATATTGTATTTTTTTTTTTTTTTTTTTTTATGAATGCTCAACCGGAAAATCCTTTCACCTACTGTTTTCTCATAAAACCTGCCAGACCATTGCTCCAATACTCCAAATATGCCACAATATTCTCCCATTCCTATTCCATCTACCAATAGATGAAAATGTCCCTCACCCCAGGTTTTGATGAAGCACTTATTATTCTCATCATTTCCTTCTGTAACTGTGTTGTCATTGTGATGATCTGTTAAAAGAGGCCACAGTTTAGCATGACATGTAGAAGTGCCTGAATAATTGTCTAAACATTGAAAAACACTTGACCCAAAATGCAGCATGTGTGCATGTGTTGACTATGTAGAATCAATATATCAAAGGCGTAACACAGGTCGATTGTGTCCGTGTAGATTGTCAGTTATTCAAAGTCATGGTCATGGTAATTGGACCCATCTTGGTAATTAAAGATGTTTCATCAAACAAAAAACATAATAAATGCAAAAATATATATATACTGTGCTGTACAATAAGGAAATAAAAAACAAAACAAAACGTACTTTTAATGGGAAAAAAATGAATGTAAATGAAAAAAGAGCATATATGATGAATGAACAAGCATTTATAATAACTCAACTCAACTTTATTTATAAAAACTTTAAAACAAGCATTAAGTAAAAATAATACCAAAATGAAAACAAAACATGTGATAAACTAAATAATATATCTATAAATATATATGTATGCATATTTAACGAGAATTAAAAAAAAAAGAAAAAATGCGGATTTCTATTATCGCGGGCAGTTTTTGGAACGTAACACCCGCGATAAATGAGGGAACACTGTATAGACATAGACACGATCAATAAGAATTGCCAAATATCAGCATATAACACTGCCACGTTCTGGAGCACTTTCAGAATCAAAAGTTACTTAATACCATAACAAAAACATACAAAATTGAATAAAATAGACCATATTATAATGCACTGATGTGTGCTGATTGCTACAGAATTGTTTTGGTAGTCAAACTTAGGTCTAAAATGTTTTGTTATGAACAAGTACTGTGAGGATGGCAAAACGCTGACACTATTGTGGGTTTTCTAGTTAGTTGTAAGGTGAATTTGAATTTGAAAGAAACAGGCCCACTGCTAATAATAATGTAGGTTAGATTTCCAGCCCAACTGATTGTAAAAACCCTGGCAGATGAGATTTGCCTGATAGCACATAGGCTGAACTCTGACTAGACAAAGAAAATTCTATGATTTGCATACACATGGAAGCAGTGGAAACAATAAAAACATTACAAAATGAAACTTTGGGGAATAAAGTAATACAAGTTTATGGGGGAAAACAACTGTAGAAATTACATTGTAAATTTTGCAAGCAGAGAAGGTCTTGCTGAGCCCTACTGCCCACAACTGTAAAAATTGTTTTGCGTGTACATGGGCAAACATGCCTTCTGTTTTGCAGACTAGTATATATTTCTTTATTTCTTTATTTCTTTATTTTAAGAAACTTAACTTTTTGATTTCACATTATCATATGTTGTTGCTTCAGGCTGAAAAACTCAGATTATGTCTACAAACAACCAAACGGTTTTGATCCATCTTAGGTTAAAACGCCCTTTTAAGAGACTACTGGCTTCTCTCCAAGAAGAAAGCCAAAGACAGAGGAAAACACATGGAAACTACATGAGTGGTTGGTGATTTGAGTACTTGTTTGACTTGTTGTCCTGCATTGGGGATCAGTATGACCTCTTCCAGCAAATTCAGTTTTCCAGGACAAAACTTCCCACAGCTTAGTATAGTTACCAGGGAGATGGGAATGTGAAAGCTGTCTTGATCCTGCACACACGTATTTAAGACATTTTTACATACTGCACAAAGTAGTGCTTAAGTAAACAGAGAGTATGTGTTGATTGGTGAATGTGCGTGCTGTCATCAAGAGTATTAGGGATGGTTACAGGGTTTAAAACAAACACACCCCAAACCTCCCTTCCTCCAATACTCAAATCCAGGTAAAAGGTAAATAGCCTAGCACCTTCATTAAAGTTAATTATTTTGCACTCCCCCACATTTGTTTTTTGTTTTTCATAAAACATAATCAGCCAAATGCCCTTGGCTCTCACCTCTGAGTTCTTTAGGGCTCGGATATACTTGTAGAGTGGAATGTCCTTTATCTGGGCCCCACTCTTGGCTACAGCAAGAGACACTGAGCCAATGGCCAAGCAACCAGGCAACACTGGTTCAGGTGGCTCAGCCGGACAAAATGGCTTGTCCGAACTGCCTTTTTTTTCTGTGAATAAAATGTCAGAAATAACGTGTTAGTAGCCAGGACATTCTAAGTTGCATTACAAGTTTTGAGGGAAACAGAAAAAAAAATGCCAGTTTCCACCAATTCATTTTTTTCGATCCAAATATCGATATTATCGATACCCCGTCAGTATCAATATCGAATCGATACTGGCACTATAATATCGATCTGGTTAAGTTTCAGTTTGGCTCTTTTATGCACAGTTGCGGTTTGGCCAAACAGATAACAGCTATGTCGCCGCACTTCTCCACTTCTGTCTTTCAGAGCAGAGCAGGCACAGGCAGACGTGCTTCCACTCTCCCGCCTCTTCCTCTATTGTGTTTCAATCGTGTGCCATCACGTGACTTAGCATCTCCTCTATGCCTGAGCACACAGTATTGTACTTGAAAAATAACTTTATATTTGCTGCATGATAATCTTTAACATCTTGTTAATTTAGGTTGAAAAAAATCCACAAAAGGGCAATGAAGGCAAAATTTTTAGTTTGATAAAGAATTTGTTTAAATTTGTTTTACTTAGTCCCGGAAAATAAAGTTCCTTATATTGTCCAGTCTGTTTGTCTCTCTCCCGTGTTTCTCTGCCTTTGGGTCCATCCACCACATGCATACTCCACTTATCGTGACAAGTGGGCATCGTCATTGACTGGAATAGATGATTGTTGGAACTGCCTACCTTTTGGTGTGTGCTTCAGCATTTTCAGCGAATGCTTGATCATGCGAAGCCTCACAACAATACACAGATTGAAAAGGACCGTGTGTTCGTGATCGACAGAAGTAACTTGCTTCCCTCGCTGCTCAGTCTGTGCATTTTTTCAAGGTTTCGCATTATCAAGCATTCGCTGAAAATGCTGAAGCATGCACCAAAAGGTGGGCACCTCCATCAGTCATCAATCCTAGTCAATGACGATGCCCACTTCTGTTAAAAAGTAGCCTGACGGCTCTTGCCAGCCTATATGGGGAACTCGCTTAGCGGCTATCTATAGCCTCTAGCCAATAACACTGCCAATAGATACCGTATTATACAACATTAGCGTAACTAATTTTTTTTTTAAGTCTCATTTAACAATTGTACATGATTTCAGAATTGTGCTGTGTTGATGGCAACAGTTTGTGATGGTAATATAAGATGGGCTCCAACGATCCAGCCTCCAGTCGGCACAACGAGTCAAATCAACCGTCACGCCACCACGCACTGCCAGGAACAACTTCAAAATAAATGCGTAAGAACACATTGATGCCCATGTATTATTTGGGGAAGATTTTATTTTGAAGTTGTAAATCTCCCCACATTGGCAGCATGTTACTGTCATGCATAGCATGGTATTCCTGACAGTGCACACCAGACACCCGAGGCACAAAAAATAAAAAATTTAAAAAAAATCCTTAAGCAGTTTTTTTAATTTGAGGTACTCAAATTACTTGAGGACTTGTTTCACCCCTAATATGGAGTCAGTAACAGTTCTAAAAGGGCCATCACATCCATCTATCCATTTTCTTACATGGGCTTGGCTAATATATTATGTTATGTCCTGTCAGGTATATGACGACCAAAATGTATACATTACTCATTACTTTTGTCAGACTTCTTGTCTTTCTTCTTTTCAGGTAGTGAAATCGGAACTTCCACCTCCTGTTCAACAGCAGACTGACTCTCCTCCTTTTCCTTGAGTTCTTTCTCCTCCTGGACACGGGCCATGAAGAAATCGCTGTGTAATTATCAGACATGAACACCATACTTTAATGAATATTAGCCACAAAGGCGTATATTTTGTTTTTAAAATAAAAATATTCAAATGTGTCATCACAAATCATGTACTGACTGGGTGTCACGCCGCCACCGGTGTGATGGCCCATGCTTTTATTTTGGTATCCATGTTTCCTGTCTTATCCTGAAAATCTAACTCTCCTCTCACCCCAGGTCACTTGCCCTTCCTGCCGCTCCCTAATTACCGGTCCCCGCCCATGATTATCACCACCTGCCACCAATCAAGCCAAACAATAAAAGCCACCTGCATTCTCCCCTCCGTTGCCGAAGTGTCACAGTCAGTGCATGGAAGCGTCCCACAGTCCTTATGTCCTCGTTCATGTTGCCAAGTGTTTTTGCCTTGTTTTTGTGCTTTTTCCTCCCCAGTGGAGCGCCTTTTGTTACCCCTTTTGCCTTGTGCCCTTTTTCCTCCCTAGCGGAGCGCTTTTCGTTGTCCCCAGTACCTTTTGCCTGTTTTTTCCTCCCTAGTGGAGCGCTTTTTGTTCTCCACCTTTTTGCTTCCCTGTTCTCCTCTCAGCTTGAGAGGAGACACCTGTTGGCCGGAAATAAACCTGCTGCCTTGGTGGCTTACCTTACGCCTGCGTCTGAGTCCTACCTTACCTCATCGTGTCAGTACACTTCGGCCAGCATGGACCCAGCAGGCAAGGTCGAGGCTGCACTGCAGAGCCAGGAGGCCCGGCTTGACAACCAGGACCGGATCCAGCAAGCCATGATGTCGTCACAGATTGGGGAATTGTCCAGCCAGGTCCACGAGCTGGTGAGCCTCTCACGGCGTCGAGCGCCAGCTCCCACCGGACAACTTCCTCATCCTGAGTTCCTCGTCCCGACCACGCCAGTCACCGGGGTAGGATTAAGACTGGCCTCCCCAGAACGATACTCCGGTGAACCCGGGCGCTGTCAGACTTTCCTCACGGATTGTGACATACATTTTGAACAGTTACCACAGGCATTTCCCACAGCCCGGTCCCGAGTGGCCTTCATGGTGTCGTACCTGATGGGACGGGCCAAAACCTGGGCAACCGCCGAATGGGCCAGGGGTTCCTCGGTCTGTCAAAGCGTACAGGACTTTCAAGTCGCTTTGCGTCAAGTCTTCGACCCCGAGAACAATGACCGAGAGAAGGCACGAGCGTTGCGCCGGCTCCAACAAGGCAAAGAACCTGTCAGCGATTACGCAATTCGCTTTCGAACGTTGGCAACGAACAGTGGCTGGAACGCCATAGCACTACATGATAATTTCTTGAAAGGACTGTCACCTGCCATTCAAGAACTCCTGATCCCCGTAGAACTCCCCACGGACTTGGACGCATTGATATCCCTCGCCATCCGCACCGATCATCGTCGCCAGGAACTGGCTAAGATCGGCGGACTCCGAAGGAACCCACCCCCTGGTCACGGCCACCGGAGGCCGGAAGGCCGCAACCCATGCAACTTGGAAGGGCCCGGCTTACGCCCGAGGAGCGACAGCGCCGCCGCCGAGAGGGCCGATGTTTCTATTGTGGTGGTCTTGGCCACCTGGTGGGAACCTGCACCACGAAGGGCGGCTCACCGGTGAGTTCTCCGTCACCCCGACCCGCCAAGAACCACAGGCTCACGCAAATGCAGATAACCCACCACAATGTCACCACAAATCTGTCAGCCCTCATCGACTCTGGTTCCGACGAAAGCCTCATGGACTGGGAGCTCGTAAGGCAAATACGAGCCTCCACCGAACCTCTTTCCTCGACCATCCAGGCTAGAGCGCTGAACGGAAAGGAACTCTTCAAGATCACCCACATCACTGAACCTCTGGGAGTCCGAATCGGACAGCACTGCGAGACTCTCCGCTTCCACGTTTTCCATGCTTCATCCCCCACTTTGGTTCTGGGTTACCCTTGGCTGCGTCTACACAACCCCAGAATTGACTGGAACTCGGGAACCATTCTGGAGTGGGGAAAAGAATGCAACACTCACGGATTGGAACAACCCGCACCCCGGAACACCACAGCCCAGGTCCACCAGGTGACTCTCGCCCCACCTGCTCAAAAGGAATACCCGAACCTGCACACTGTTCCCTCCTGTTACCACCACCTGCGGGAAGTATTCAGCAAAACCAAGGCCATGACTCTTCCTCCCCACCGACCGTATGACTGCCCGATTGACCTGATTCCCGGATCAACCATCCCCAAGTGGAGACTGTACTCGGTCTCAGGACCCGAACGCCAGGCCATGAACACTTACATTGACGACTCCTTGAAAGCCGGCCTCATCCGACCGTCTTCCTCGCCTGCGGGAGCAGGCTTCTTTTTTGTAAGCAAGAAGGATGGATCCCTACGCCCA
Source organism: Festucalex cinctus (assembly GCF_051991245.1). NCBI lineage: Eukaryota > Metazoa > Chordata > Actinopteri > Syngnathiformes > Syngnathidae > Festucalex > Festucalex cinctus. Next base: position 22,622,202 of record NC_135424.1, read on the forward strand.
TGTATTGACTACAGCCCCTTGAATGACATCACAGTTAAAAATCGATACCCACTGCCATTGATGTCCTCGGTTTTCGACCAGTTGCAACAAGCCAAACTATTCACAAAGCTCGACCTCCGAAACGCTTATCACCTCATCCGAATCCGCGATGGGGATGAATGGAAGACAGGATTCAACACCCCCCGGGGACATTACGAGTACCTCGTTATGCCTTTCGGACTCACCAATGCACCAGCAGTATTCCAGGCCATGATTAATGAGGTACTAAAGGACTTTATTGATCACTTAGTGTACGTTTACTTGGACGACATACTAATATACTCTCCTGACCTAATGAGCCATCGAGACCACGTAAGCCGAGTCCTGCAACGCCTCCTGGATCATCAACTGTACGTGAAAGCTGAGAAGAGCCTGTTTCACGTCAACACCATCTCCTTCCTGGGATTCGTCGTGTCACCTGGAAAAGTAGAGATGGAGGCAGACAAGGTCAGCGCCGTACGAGAGTGGCCCACGCCGGACTCTCGGAAAAAAGTTCAACAGTTCCTCGGATTCGCCAACTTCTACCGTAGATTTATCAGAAACTTCAGCACCATTGCCGCCCCCCTGCACGCCTTGACCTCTCCACAGGTTCGGTTTGTGTGGAACCCGGAAGCCGAAAAGGCATTCAAAGACTTAAAGGCTCGCTTCACCAATGCCCCAATCCTCAGAGTCCCTGACCCCAAACGCCAGTTCGTGGTGGAGGTAGACGCCTCGAGTATTGGAGTTGGGGCAGTACTGTCTCAGCGTTGTCAGGAGGACGGCAAGACACATCCCTGCGCCTTCCTCTCACGTAATTATCCAAAGCTGAACGCAATTACTCGGTCGGAGATCGGGAGCTTCTCGCGGTCAAAGTGGCTCTCGAAGAGTGGAGACACTGGTTGGAAGGCGCCGAACTTCCTTTCGTGATCTGGACCGATCACCGAAATCTAGAATACTTACGCCAAGCCAAAAGACTCAACCCTCGACAGGCCAGATGGTCTTTGTTTTTTAACCGCTTCGTATTCTCTCTTACTTACAGACCAGGCAGCAAGAACGTCAAGGCTGACGCTTTATCCAGAGTTCACGAAGCCGAGCCATTGGAAGCCGAGCCTGAGACCATTTTGCCCCGGGACTGCATAGTCGGGGCCATGAGATGGCAAATTGAGGACGACGTCAAAGAGGCACTACGAAACGTCACTTCCCCCACTGTCATGCCCACCACGTCGACTCTTTGTGCCGGAGGAACTGAGAGCCCAGGTAATACACTGGGCCCACACTTCACGATTGTTTTGCCATCCTGGAGTCCGCAGGACCATGTATGCTGTCGCCCGGAGATTCTGGTGGCCGGAAATGGAAACCACGATCAAGGACTACGTAGCTGCCTGCCCTACCTGTGCCCGCAACAAAACATCCAATCAGTCCCGGATGGGCCTACTCCAGCCACTACCCATCCCATCCAGACCATGGGCGGAAATATCAGTGGATTTCGTAACCGGACTGCCCCCATCTCACGGTAAAACCACGATCCTCACAGTTGTTGACAGATTCTCGAAAATGGTTCGCTTCATCCCACTAACCAAGCTCCCGTCCGCCAAGACCACAGCAGACATCATGATCCACCACATATTCAGGTTTTATGGTTTCCCCTTACACATCGTTTCCGACCGTGGACCACAGTTCGTCTCCCGATTCTGGACTCAGTTTTGCAAAGCCCTGGGAGCCAAGGCCAATCTGACTTCGGGGTACCATCCGGAGGCCAATGGACAGGCCGAAAGATTGAATCAACAACTTGAAACCGGACTCCGATGCCTCGTCTCCCAGAACCCGACAACCTGGAGTAAATATCTGGTATGGGTCGAGCTCGCACACAACTCATTACCCACATCTGCCACAGGTCTCACCCCGTTCAAATGCGTCCACGGCTACGAGCCTCCGTTTTTCGCCGAACTGGAAGAGGAGGCAACGGTTCCCTCGGTCCAGGCCATGGTTCGTCGGTGCCACAAAGTCTGGTCGGCGGCCCGGACGGCGCTTCAACGCCAGGGAGACCGGGTGAAGAGGGCCGCCGACCGGAAGAGGAGACCAGCACCCGAATACCGCCCAGGCCAGCGAGTTTGGCTATCAGCCAAACACCTCAGACTCAAGGTACCATGTCCAAAGCTGGCCCCGCGATTTGTGGGGCCTTTTCCAGTAACCAAGTCCATAGGTCCTGCCGCCGTTCGACTTCGCCTACCAAGATCCCTCAGAATCCATCCCACGTTCCATGTCAGCCAAGTCAAACCTGTCCGTGAAAGCTCACTGGTGCCCTCCGAACCCGACCCACCCCCCCCGGAGATGATTGAAGGCGGCCCCGTTTACAAGGTCAGGAAGCTGTTGGATGTTCGTAATCGGGGCCGCGGGAGACAGTACCTGGTCGACTGGGAGGGGTACGGCCCGGAGGAAAGACAATGGGTCCCCTCCCGGTTCATCGTAGATCCCTCCCTCATTGACAACTTTTACGCAGAGCACCCTGACATTCCTGGGCCGTCGAGAGCCGGCCGTTGAGGGGGGGGGGTACTGTCACGCCGCCACCGGTGTGATGGCCCATGCTTTTATTTTGGTATCCATGTTTCCTGTCTTATCCTGAAAATCTAACTCTCCTCTCACCCCAGGTCACTTGCCCTTCCTGCCGCTCCCTAATTACCGGTCCCCGCCCATGATTATCACCACCTGCCACCAATCAAGCCAAACAATAAAAGCCACCTGCATTCTCCCCTCCGTTGCCGAAGTGTCACAGTCAGTGCATGGAAGCGTCCCACAGTCCTTATGTCCTCGTTCATGTTGCCAAGTGTTTTTGCCTTGTTTTTGTGCTTTTTCCTCCCCAGTGGAGCGCCTTTTGTTACCCCTTTTGCCTTGTGCCCTTTTTCCTCCCTAGCGGAGCGCTTTTCGTTGTCCCCAGTACCTTTTGCCTGTTTTTTCCTCCCTAGTGGAGCGCTTTTTGTTCTCCACTTTTTTGCTTCCCTGTTCTCCTCTCAGCTTGAGAGGAGACACCTGTTGGCCGGAAATAAACCTGCTGCCTTGGTGGCTTACCTTACGCCTGCGTCTGAGTCCTACCTTACCTCGTCGTGTCACTGGGGATGTAACAATAAGGGCAATATTGTGATATTAAAACTGCCACAATATCGTCGTCATGTTTACAATATTTAAAAGGAACACATATGTTAAAAAAGTCACGTTGATTTCCATTTGTGCAGTTCTAGCACCCTCTAGTGGCTAGCTTATTGGTGCAATTTAATTTTCATTAGGGATGTTTTGTCCTTCTATGTTTAAAATATATGCTAATTGTCAGATTAAGGGGAACCTAATTTGCTTGTGAAGCGATCAATGTGTGCTTGCATTAGCAAGTAAGTGCCTCAATATTGTTATTAGAGATTATAGGTAGATTATATGCATTGCTGTTATGTACAAAAGTACAATACAGTAAAACCTCCGCTGACGAACGCTTAAGCTCACGAACTTTTCGCCTCAAGAACTTTAAATTCGCGAGCATATAGTCTCTGCTGACGAACTAGTTTTAGGCGGACGAACCAAACCACGCGGTCGAACAGCGCCACGGTGGCGGCCAGGAGAAGCTGACGCACGCTCATGGCGTCCCAGTTCGTCACCCCCTTTCTTTGAGTGCAGATGTGGTTTGTGTTTGATAGACATTTTGGACCATATTGAGTGTACTTTTGCTATTATGGGACCGAAAAAGACCCCACCACAGGCTAGTGTTAAGCCTAATGCTGCGTTCTCACCAAAAGCGAGGGACAGCGATTCGGCGGTGCGTTTGCATTGTAGTCAATGGAGTTTCCGCCACTAAAAAAAGCGAAAGTGCTATCACGTACCTCAAAAAAGGAGAAAATAGTGCCACGGCTGTTTTGTCCCAGGAAAGAAGTGAAAGTAGTTGGCGGTGCTCACTTTTTGTTGACTCGCTAAAGTGCTCCACTTCCTTGTTCACCAAGGGACACGCCTCCTCCACTCCGGTGAGCACGAAAGCGCGAATAAGCGGCAACCGTTCCATAAACACTCTAAGCGGTGAAACGCTCGCGAATGAAGTAAGTCTACCATTGCTACCATCCTTAAGAACTACCATCACAAAGGTAAATAAAACAAATTTATTATACAGTACAGTTTATTTCTTTAATTACAATAAAATAGCACATTTATTATACATAAAATAAGGTATATTTTTGTGTAGTTTTAAGGCTTATTTAGTAGAAAATTATGTTTTATAGGGACCTGGGAACGGATTATTCTCATTTTAATGGTTTCTTATGGGAAATAAATGTTCGGAAGACGAACTTTTCACCTTACACACACTTTCTGGGAACCAATTATGTTCGTGAGCTGAGGTATCACTGTATTGTGCTTTTTTTTTTTTTTTTTTAGTATGAGCTCTTTTTTTTTTTTTTTTTTACAATATTGTGACCTTTTTTAAATCTCACCAACGCCCCCACAATATCGTGATGATTTTCGTATCGTGACCTTCATATCGTATCGTGATGTTTGGATATCGTTACATCCCTAGTACTGACCAGATTCTGCATTTAGTCTTTCATGTGTAAATCGTAGCAAATCTTTCTGAAGAACTGTCAGATCCCATTACCATTATGAGCTGCATAGCAATTCATTCACCCTCTCCACTAGGTCATGGGGCATCATGCAAAAGCTACCAATAAGAGGCGGGCTGTGTGCATCATGATGACATGATGGAACAAAGCCAATCCATTAAGAGCTTGTGTCACAGATGTCTATTTTGGTATAGAGTGTGATTTTGTGTAAGCAGGAAAGAGCTCTTCAGGTGTGACGGCATACTCTTCTGTTTGTTTTTTTGTTGTTAAAAAGTTTCACAGGTGACTATGGGTAGGAAAACTTTCTAATTCTCAGATGCAATGCGATTCAGATGTCGACGAATTGATTCATAAACATCCACATCGTGATTATTAAAATATGTTAAGGTAATACAGAACATGAACCAAGAAGTGCTGTACCCGTCATCTCCAGGACACTTTGGGAAGTACACACACACTGACAGACACGGTGTGCGGAGACAAAAACAAACATAGATGACGCCTTCCACCTCACCGTGAGATCCAAAAACCTGCTTCTATTTTAAAAGCAGACATGTGGAGATACTAATGCATCTACAATGTCAAGAGCAGAAGTGAACTTGATGTGGCATGTTATATGTCGCAACGTGCAACGTCAGCCGGTTATCAGTCCTCTCCACTCCTTGGTCTTGACGGTTCCATCATAACTGAGGCCCCCGCAAAGCTGGAGAGAATGCGTGAGCACTATTCAGTAGCCCTCAACAAGCCAGTGCCGCCCCCCTTCAGCCATTCACCAGTGCTGGGATGGAAACGGATACCAACTCGCTAGACCCCTGTCCATTGACGAAATCGAGTGTCATCAAGAAGCACCCATCAGACCGTGCACCCAGAGCCGACAGGATCACTGGCGAGATGCTGAAGGCATCATTGGTGTCCTCCGCCACACAGCTGCATGATCTCTACCGTGCTATTTGGGCAGCCGACCGCTCCCTGAAGAGTGGAGGACCGGTGTTTTAGTCTTGCCAGCTACCGCCCCATCACACTCCTGTCCATCCCTTCCAAAGTCGTAACATCAGTGATCCTCAAACATCTACTGCCATACCTTGTCTCTAAGCGCCGCCCACAACAAGCCGGCTTCACACCCAAACGATCAACAGCAGACCGCATCCTTGCCCTTCGGATCCTAGCCGAGCAGAGGAGTGAATACCTGGTGAGTCTACCAAATGCACTGTGGGCTAGTTGAAGGCGGCGGAGAATCTCGGATTCGCAGGAGTTACTGGAGGCAAACTTCGACCTGAGGTACACAAACTCCTTGACGCCCTCAACCTCTTGTTTCTTAGCGAGGGTCACCTGTCGTGGCATCGCCGGCAAGTCGGACAGAGACTGTATTTTTGTCTTGGCCCAGCTTATGGGGTGCCCTAATGGGGAGGGATCTTCCCAAAAATTTTAGCAGTGCATCAGAGAGAGTATCCAGGAGGGAAGCGAGAATTGCAATGTCATCGGCGTAATCCAGATCGGTTTGGGTTGAGTAAAGGCAGACACCCGCCTCCGGACAGCAAGTGAGGGACGAGCTGACCCCGTCGTCATGGCAACGTTGAACAGGTCAGGGTCGACACCGCAGGCTTAGCACACACCTGAAGTGGTGCAGAATGGCTCCGAGGTTAGTCCGTCTGCTCGAATCATTCAGGTTGTGTCCGTGTACAAGTCCCGCAGGATGGTGATATACTTCTGAGGGTTTCTGATGCCCTGTAGCAGGAATCAGAGGGCTTCACGATCAAGCGAGTCAATTGCCGCCTTTAGATCAATGTATGCAATGGGGAGAGGCTGTTGGGTCTGGCCTAGCTCCTCCATTCGTTTACACACCAAACTCTGTCTCCTCAATGCTCTTATTATTCCCGTTCCCGTCGGCTAAACCTGGACGCTCTTTGTAGCTGCTGAACGCCATCTCGATACCTTCCACAGGCACTGCCTGCGCAGCCTCCTTGGTATCCATCAGTAACACTTCATTAGCAATGCCGATGTCTACGCCAGGGCTGGTAGCCTCACACCCATCTCAACCATCATCAAGAGGCAGCGGCTACAGCTGCTCGACCATGTGGCCCGCCTGGAGGACTCGGTACCGGCTAAAAAGCTCCTCACAGACACTTCTCGCCCACCTCCTCATGGCTGGCGTCTTCCCCGGGGCCGTCCCAAGATTAGCTGGTTGTCTCAGGTGGCCGCCGTCCGCCCTCTTCCTGCTCTTCTGCTGCTCACCCAAGACAGAGACGCGTTCCGGCACCTAGTCGCTACGATGGCTAACATCGGTCATGCGATACCTTGACTTGATTTGTTAGATCCTTTTTCAAATTATTCTATTTTCATTTTGGGCATTCGCTTACACAAAATAGTACTCTAGCACCTACCTTTGGGTGTATATTACAGATTTTTGGATATAATTTGGATTTTTTTGCAATTTAACAACTATGATCTCTGTAAACATTTCAAAAATGCTCATAAAAAATACTAGGTCACTGTAAGCACACACATAAACTGTTTTTTGTTTTTTTTTACAAGATGGGAAATGCCAGCTTTTGTTATACTTTGCTTTGTAATAAAAAAATTGTTCAAGTTTTTCAGCACTGATCAGCAAACCATTACCTTAGTTTCTGGTCAATTTCTCCTTGGTCACAAGGGCTCTGTCCCTTCAGTATCATGTTCAGAGGTTCATCTATCCAGTTGACAGCAGTCGTGACATGATGCGCCCTCTCCTCATTTTTTGCTTGCCAGTTCAACAAAGTTTCCTTTTGCCCACCAAGGTGGCTGGAGATGGCAGCAGAGGACATCCTCTAGACAAAAGAATAAAATCAGTCTTCAAATGGAAAAGAATACCATTCACATAATCGCTGCAATACTGGTCATTTTACAGCAGCCTTCATACATACATTTTACAGCAGCCTTCATACATACTATATGCACACACGCGGGGAATGTTTACAGATCATGTCACAAAAGAAAACAACACTATAGTAAAAGCATTTGACTTGTTTCTTAGCTTGGCTTGAAGTGTGTGCCCTTGTGACCTCAGTTACCTTGGTTTTGTTAGGTTTGCGTGGGGGTTGAGGGTAGGTGGACCTAAATGCAGGGAAGCGAACTAGTCGTAAAATGGTGTGAAGTGTGCGTAAACCCATCATGACTGCGTGCCATGTCGGGGCAAAAATTTTGAACATTTTGAACATTTTTTTTAACATTTCAAATTTTTCGTCACAACAAAATTTCGCGACCGTGTTGTGAACTTTGCGAAAACTGTTCGTGAACTAGTCGGGACGATGCGGGACGGATGTGCGCCAGTGCGTGGCAATGCGTCGCAGTGCGCCCCATGCCACGACTGTCACGAAGTGCCACGAATAGTTCAGGAACAGCTCCCGACGCGTTCACGAACAGGTCACGAGCAGTTCACGAACCGGTCACAACTCCTGCGCGACAGTGGCGCACGCTTCAGTGCGGGTGGCTTCCTGGACAGTGCTCGCCATTCCACAGATCGCCAGCAAAGAGACATCACAGAGACAACATGCCTAAAACCAAGCAGACAAGAACAAAGCAGAGAAGGCCAGAAGCAGGCAGGCCAGAGGCAGGGACCGCTGACAGAGATGTTTTCCCCCAATCATCCATATCAAGTAGGCATCTTCTCGTCTCTGCAGTGATTGTGTCTCTGGCATTCAGCATGTTGTCTCTTCCACTGCCAATCCAAAAATGACCAGGGGTTGAGGAGGCCCCCTTTTTTATATGGCGTGCCCAAGTCAGCACGACATCGTCTGAATTGCGCGAACTCGTCCTGCAAATGCGGAAAGTGAGTAAACTAAACGCAAACTCATCGTGCCAGTTCGTGTCAATGTGGGCACGAATGGTCACGCATTCGTGAACTCGTCGTTCTATGCGTGAACTAGTCGTGAACAGTGCAGGAACCTCCCAGTTCGTGCCATTTTCTTGCCACGACAAAATCGTGGCCAAAAGTCGTGCATGTGTCAGCCTTGCATTAGGTTGAAATTCGGGAGCGTCCTGCCTGAATCGAGAGAGTTGGCAAGAATGCAAAATTGCCTCACACCACTTGCGCCACAAGGTAGACCTGGTTTTACAGAATCTAAAATCTAGTCTACTTTTTGTCACCAAGTTCCCAGATGCGGCAGGGGCACGGCAACCCCATCCGTCAGAATGCCCAGCGAGGCTAACACATCTACCAAATTCACAAACACGCTAAATGAGACTTGCCCGGCACGAAAATGAAGATGCACTTATTTTTACGTGGAGCGCATTTTACTTTCTGCCACCAAATTGCCAGAAGCTGTGTCCTCAACACCCAGCAAATAACACTTTGTAAAGACAACATTACAATAGTCAAACACAGTGGTTATAGTGTCACGGTCTAGTTCTGCTTCGCTATTTTAGGACCTGGATGAATTACTGTGATTAAATGAGCAATTATTTCTGCTGTTTGCCAGGAAATACTATAGGCTATATACTATAGAAATACTATAGAAATACTATCAATGTCTGGGAATTCATTTTTGCCCTCAGTCTTAATGGGGTATATAGGGAATTCCAACTTCCGTGTGTCACACACTTGCGCTGTTTCCGGTTGCTGTTTGCGACGTGGGCCACGCCCCGGTGCTTGCGCTTCCGCCTCTGTGCCCCTCAGTGGCACGTTCTCGTCGACGGGTGTGAGTGTGTAGTGTGTCTGTCAGTTGTCCGAAGCACTTCAGAGAGCTGAGACGCCCTACGCGCTCACACCCATCGGTGGGAGCACGCGGTTGGGGGGTGCAGTGGTGGTGGTGCAAGTGTTGGGACACGGCCTGTGTGTCGCAGCAGTGGCCAGAAACGGCGTGAGCGTGTGACTTACGGAAGTCGAAAGTTCGTGGCATCTACTCCGTTGCTTTGGGTTCAGCAGCAGGATGACCCAAACACACCTGCAAGTCGACCTCGAAAGGGCTTGGGGGGAAAAAAAGTGAGGTTTTGTCATAGCTGAGTAAAAAGTCTGGTCTTAAATCCAATTAACATGTTATGGTATGACCTTATATTGAAACTTCACGCTCAAAAGCCCCATGTGACAACAGCAATGAGAAGGACTCATCACAAATCGACGCTTTCTTAAAATAATCGCCTAAGTCATTTTTCAGATATTCTATGAAACACACAAAAAATGAACCATTTGCATCATGAGGCGATAATTTAGGCAAAAAATATTATTTATTTATTTTTTTTACAAAAACCTGATTTGCTTAATTAATTTAAGAGGCTGACGAAATGCTTAATTTCAGTTCTTATGCAACAAGTTACTATACACACTTTTTCAACATTGGGCCAGATAGGATTGGAGGTTTCCTTTTTCATATCATTTCAAAATTTCATTTTATAATTATTGTACTTTTCTTTCTAAAATATAAATATTAAAAAAAAAAGAAAAAAAAAGCCTAATAGTCTGGAACATCCAAGTGTGGTAAATACGCAAAAAGTCAGGAATCACGTAAGGGAGGAAACACTTTCTCACAACACTGTATGCCATTTATTGAGCTTTACCTTTTCCTCGTTGCAGATGATGCAAAAGACTTCAGCCTCAGCACATAGTTGTCCTCTTGAATCATAGAGCGCCTTTCCATTCAGTCTACTTATTAGTGGTTGTAAAGAGAGGTTTGTGAAATAATTTGCCTAGGGAATCAGTGGTTGGGGAAAAGCGTATTATAATATGAATAATAAGGAATAGTAAATACAAATGTAAAAGCATGCAAATAATCTACACAGTAAAGATGCAGGACAAACTACTGAACTGTTGGTCCATTATCAAGAGATAAAAATGCCCAATCTATTCTTAATTGTTTTATGTCAAATGACAATAACATCTATGTCTTGTTTTCTTTGCATAATTTTCGCTGCATTAGACATAAAGTTAGAGAATATAGCCCATATTAAATTACGTAGCCATCGCTAACGGTAAATACAATACATAGTAGGCCTAAACATAGCGAGGACGCTCTTTTGTACGTCCGCAATTAGCTAGAAACAAAAAGTGCTGAGTGTACATAAAAAATAAGGCTGGCTGGAAATACGTATGCTAATTATCAGGAAGCAAAGTTTGATGCACCAGGTAACCGTGGACGTCCTCGGGGTTGTGGAAGAAAAGCTCTCCCAGGGCTTTCTCAAGCTCTTCGGGCACTCTGTTCGCCCGGTAAAACTCAGCGGCTGCGTTTTTGATTTCGTAGAACTCCTGGTCTTCTTCAGAAACATTGTTGACGAAACTAGACATTGTTCAGCTCTGGTGCGGGCCTCGCTCAAACTGCTGTTGTCGTTACCATGGGAGCGGCACGTTCGGGTGACAGTAGGAGACTCGGAAATTGAAATGTCCCGCGCTGCTCTTTCCTCTTTTCCTTTGTGACTTCCCCACCAAACCGATTAAAAACAACTACATTTACCATCACTACGTAACTTGCAGCCATGGAATTGAATCTGTCATGAAGAACTGAGTCGCTAGTGTGTAATTAAATTAGTCACGGTTATTCGCAACACGGCTTCATCATCACATGGACGAGTGTTCATTGATCTCATCACAGATACTTTGTTTTATATTCCTTAACAACACTTGACACCAATTAGGTAATTTGTGTGTTTTTTGTTTTTGTTTTGTTTTTGCTTACAATGTTATGCAAGTATAAAGTTCAGAAATGTCCTTTGTAACGTGGTGCTATTGGAATCCAAATATATACTGTATGACGCATTCATGCATGCATGCATTTAAACATCACTGAAAATTACAACTACAGTATATTAATAAATATGTTGCGTCATCTGAGCATTGACAATAGAAAAGGGAGGAGGGGCGAATCAAAGACAAATGAAAACAGCTGTTAGCCTGGACGTTTAAAAATAATAAATGTAATTTAGTATTAAGAAAAATAACGTGTAGCCACCCATTCTGTAAGATTAATGCATCCAGTGTATAATTTCTTTTCAGGAGAAAAGGTTCATAAAAGGGCAATCGGGAACCTTTATGGGACGCACAGTAGCGTCCCATCTTTCATGAATATTTGTGAATATTGTTTAAATGTAATTTATTCTTGCACACAATGTGTCACAAATTCTCTGTTTGTGATAGATATGGCAAAAATGTTTTACTTAACATTCGTTTTGAAGTGTAGGCATTTTCTCATTCTTGCAGCTGAACATAAACTGCCGATCCTATAAGATTCAATGCCACAAAGACCATGTTGGTCTAATCTAATGAATGCTATTGTTAACAACGTAGGCCATCAACTGTACTTGTTAAAGTATTCACACGCAAACAATAGAAATTGGCCAAAAATATAACACACATGGTAAGCTACAGTATTACACATAAACAGATTCTTTTTAATTATGTTGCATGTTTTTATTTGGTCTTGATATTGTTAATCTCATTACTAGTCAGTGTTTTCTTATGGATAATATTAAGATTTGATCAAGAGTTAATTTCATATGCATGTTGTCCCTAGACCACTTTAAACAAAAATGTCTACATATGGAAATGCAGGAACAAAAAAGTGAATTTTAGAACATTGTGTTGCTTAATTTAAATTAACTTATTGTGTTAATTTGATGGAATGATATGTACATTATCATACAAATATGTGCTATTTACTTGTAATAAACAACATAATGTCAACATTGAAACCATGTTTTGATAAAGCCGTGTTTTGACAAAAGTATATCTATTGTCTATGCCAAAATCTTGACCAATTATTTAACGTGACATTTTTATTTGACTTGATTCATTGCCATACATATGTTTCTGTAAGGTCAGTAGTTGGCTCTAGTTTCATCATAGCAAACACAATTAAAAAAGAATATTTTGGCTTTGGAGGCAAGTGTTATAAATTAAATCACAAGAGTAACAAGTATATATTGTTCTTTTTTATTTTTTCCTTGCAAACAATTCACCAGACCCAGAGGTTCATGTCATGGTATGCCTTAATGAACCAAATGATTGTCATAACACCCAAGGGGTTCTGGTGACACAGTTAGAATGGCTCCGGAGCGCAAAAAAAAGTGAGTGGGCAAATGGATAGTCAACATGCAGTTGCTACACAAATAGTAAGAATTTAACATTATTAAAAAAAAATTTACTTATTTGATGTGGCTCTCCTTCCATGCAATGTTCCTTAGACATTTGATTTTTAAAATCACTTCAACTTGTGCCAGTTGGAAGCACAAGTATGCTGAATATGGTGAATGGTGAATCAAAATACAACAAACACAGTAAAACAATGAGCAATAATTATTCAAGTCTTTCTATTCTTAAGTTGTTGTTTTTTTTTAATATTTACTGAGTTGCCGAGATAAAAAGAATAACTTCCATTTGTCGCATGCTATTTGTTGGTTTGGAGTTTATTTATTTTCCGTCACACACTAATTATTCTGTCTTTATAAAAGAAATACATAAACAAAAATAAAGATGATTACACGTGGCAGTCATTCCCCTTTTAATGATATCAGAGCAGAATGATCTCCACCTGGCACAATGATTTGAGGATAACCTTTAGCAACAGTAAAAGACCACAAATCCTCTTGAGTTTGAAAGTGCCAATAATGGTGAACTACAGCCTCCTCGTGGACATTCTCCTGACATATATCAGGCTAGAATAGGGCAATCATTGTATTCTTTCTTTCTTTCTTTCTTTCTTTCTTTCTTTCTTTCTTTCTTTCTTTCTTTCTTTCTTTCTTTCTTTCTTTCTTTCTTTCTTTCTTTTTATTTATTTATTTTTTGTCCTCCACAGTAGGTTAAAACAGCAGGGTGTCTACACACACACACTCACACAAAAAAAAAGCTCCTCCAACTGACATGAAAATGTACCCTGGCCACTCTGGTCTAATTGACATAAATGGCACATGAAATTGGGCTGGATGAAAAGTGTTGGTAGCTAATTTATCATTGAAGGGAAACACTGAATGTCTGTTTAAAGCGCCGGTTTCCATTGTGTAAGTAAGGGGGAGTGGTCACAACTGACAGATTTCCGAGCGTATTCCCTATGACAAAGCTTAATTCCTTAAATTTATTCTTGAAATTGAAGTATGGCTCCAAGGCTTCACGAGCATTGAAAAAAATCCATCATTTGAATATATCTACACAATAGTAAAGAAATATGTATAATAAAGTACTTAGGTTGAAATACTTTATAGCCATACATATATTAGTGCGTCAAGGACAGTCACCTGTTGCACTTTTTGTACATACTTCTCATTCAAGCCTCATGACAACTCAGACAACTCACTCACTGACCCAGTCTGTTTACATCAACACGCAGGCCTCATTCAAATGAATTCCCATTTTGTTTATGTATAGGCTGTGACGTTAAACAGCTTGTGTGGGGTCTTACAGGTCACATGAATAAAAGTAGCGTTCAGCCTAATTAGTGCATCTTTTTTCCTCTCTCCAAACTAAAGAGCAGGGGGTGGGCACTTTCTTGGTCTATGCATGGTCACCATCTCCTGCACCTAATTAAAATATCCTCGTTGTGTTTTCAAACTTGGCCAGGTGTGCTTTCAATGGGAACATTGCTGTTCTTGAAACTGTGGTTTTAAACTTGTGTCAGCAGAAGAATCACTTTTGACGGGTGGTGGGACAAGAAGGAGCTGGAACCCGCTCAATGTGACTGAATAACTGTGTGCGTCTGTGTGCGAGCACACGTGCGTGCAATTGTGCATGTGAGGGTGTGTTGGAGAGGGGAAGGAAATCTAAATTTAACACCCAACACTCCTACAAAATATCGAGTAATATTACCAATATATATTGTACACTTCGATAGAGAAAATAAAATGAAAGCCTTGGGGCGTTGGCGATATTTAAAAAAGGTCACAATATTGTAAAAGCAAAGCTCATACTAAAAAAAAGCATAATATTGTGCTTTTGTACATAACAGCAATGCATATAAACCACCTACAATCTCTAATAATATCGAGGCGCTTACTTGCTAATGCAAGCACAGATTGTTCACTTCACAAGCAAATTAGGTTCCCCTTCATCTGACAATTAGCATAGATTGTAAACATAGAAGGCCAAAACATCCCTAATAAAAATTAAATTGCACTAATAAACTAGCCACTAGAGGGTGCTAGAACTGCACAAATGGCTGATTTTTTGAACAAATGTGTTCCTTTTAAATATTGTGAACATGACGACGACGATATTGTGGCAGTTTTAATATCGCGATATCACGATATTGCCTTTATCGTGACATCCCTAACTCTGACTAACGCTTAATAAATTTCAGTTATTCTAGTAGGCTTTTGTTGACATGTTTTCTATTCTAGCATAACCGTTTACACTGACTGGTACGTGAAACTGTTCATAATTCCATTCACCTTGACTAATGTCCTCGTTCTATCTGAAGAAAAACAGCCCCAAAACATGATGCTTCCATCACTATGGTTCAATGTTCTTTGGGTGAGTACCTGTGTTGGCACCAAACATATACTGTTTGAATTATGGCCAAAATGTTCAATCTTGGCTTTTGCAATGCACACTTGAAATCTCTCACATGTGTGAAACTGTGTTATGGTTTCAGTCATGATGAAACCAAGGTTGAACAGAGTAAGGGGGGTGGGGGGGTAAATGAAAGAGAGAGAGAGAGAGAGAGAGAGAGAGAGAGAGAGAGAGAGAGAGAGAGAGAGAGAGAGAGAGAGAGAGAGAGAGAGAGAGATCCATTAGAAAAAGTATCTTGTTCCAGAAATGTTTGGATAAGAGATTCAAAGCATGACCATGTGTTGCGTTTCAGATTGAGAATATGAGACTGTTTCCTGTCTCATAGTGGAGTAATGCGCCAAAGCTATGAAATGTATTTTTATCTAATGTCCTAAAATCAACCCCAAGACTGAGTGGAAACCAGTGCAGAGTGGCCTAATCAGGACAGATATGATCTTGTCTTATAGTCTTTGGTAATAGACAAGCTGCAGAATTTGCAGTCGCTGACTGGTGAGATGGCTTTTTGCCTTAAACTTAAATTCAGAGTGTTACAATAATTTATCCTTGATTGGATAAAAGCAAAGACAGCCTTCTCAAGATCTGACTGAAAATGAAAAGCCTGCTTTTAGGGATGCATCTAGTGTAAGTTAATGACTGTGTGTTATAGATGTCATTTATGTATTAAACAATGGTGCTCTTCAAAAAGAACACATTTTCAACTTTATGTCTGTGACACAGCATTCTGCAGATTATATTAACATATATGGAGTATAGGTGAGAGTTCACCAGTTCCGGTGGTCGAGGTCCGGAGTCCTGCAGGTTTTAGATGTTTCTGCCCACTAGCACACCTAATTCATATAATTAGCTCATCAGCATGCCTGATAACCATCCTGATCTATAGTATCAGGTGTGTTGCTAGGCGGAAACATCTAAGACCTGCTGGACTCCGGACCTCAAGGACCAGAATTGATTAACCCTGGTATAGGTAACTCCTATACTTGTGCAAATATACTGTATACAGCAGGGGTATCAAACTCATATTAGCTCAGGGGCCACATGGAGAAAAATATATTCGCAAGTGGGCCGGATCGGTAAAATTGTACATAATTTTTAAAACATTGCCGTCAATTACATGCAGAGTTTCGCTATTTGTGGGCCAGCCCTAAATTGTGGGGCGCATCTGTACAAATATTGTCCCAAATTTTTTTTGCATAAACCTGTATATTGTTCACTGATTGTGTGCCGGGTGCCGTTACTGAAGTTATACGGACGCTAATACTTGTCATATGTGTAGTTGAATGTGTGTCTTATTCAGCACGTTTGTGTTTGAATCATGTTTTTATTTTTTAAACAAACTAACTTTAAATTGTGCTTAAAATAACGACATTCAGAGCAATTCCATGTACAAGTTGCATTGCTCAACTGAGACTTACTTGTGTAATTATGAATTTATAAGCTTTGATTGTGGCCGGCTGATTAATTGGGCCTACATTTATTTATTTATTACACTTTATACAACCATCTCACGGGCCGGATTAAACCCCATTGCGGGCCTGATCCGGCCCCCGGGCCTTATGTTTGACACCCCTGGTATACAGTAATCAGTGCGTTTGCCTCACAATCAAGAGGTTCTTAGTTTGAATCAGGGCTACGAATCATGCCAAAACCCCGTAAACACAAAAAACGTGATCTCCATAAACAGAACCTGATCTACATGCACAAAATGTGATCTACGTACACAAAACCTGTTCTATGTACACAAAACCTGATCTACGTACACAAAACGTGATCTACAAACACAAAATGTGATCTACGTACACAAAGAAGCATTTCTTCAATTACAAAAAAAATGATACTAATCTTTCACGCGCAAAAAAAAACTACAGATAAAAGTCACATGACTTTTGCAGTGATATTCTGTCGAGCAATTTTACGTGCCGAAAAACCCAAGAGCCACCCGCGCAAAGCCAGCAAACTTTACAGCAGGGGGCGCTGTTGAATCAGTGCCATATAGAGTGTCATGGTTTGGCTCTCAGGCCTCTATTTTTTTTTTTTTTCATTCCAGCACCCAAGTGATTGGTGGGCGTTTCCCTCCTTAATGACCGCACCTGTTCCTCATGGACAATCAGTGGTCTATAAAAGCCACTGCGCCACCACTGCCCACTGCCGACTGCCAGATTATTCATCTTGCTCACTGCCGTGCAGCCAAGTGTTTATTCTAGCGTTCTCATAGCCTTTCATACTTTTTTTTCCACGTGTCTTGTATTACTATGTTGCCCTTTGTTGTACTTTGTAGGATGTTTGAGTTTTAGTTTGCGTTCTCTCACCTAGACTTGTGGTGTTACCTTTTACGTGTGCGCAGTTGGCCACGTTTTCTTAAGTTGAACTTTCTATTTTGTGTTGTGATGTTTGCTGTGATTCCTTGCTTTTTGTAAGCAAGTGTTATTCCTTAATTACTAGTTTTCTCCTTGCCGTTTGCAAGTGTTTTCGGTTGAGTTGTTTTTGTACTGGTTGTCTGACCAGCTTTTTCGGTTGTTTGTTTCCGCGCATCTCTGTGGAATAAATTCTTGATCATCCCTTTCTCTGGTCTGCGTATTCTGGGATCCACTGTCGCCGGCTATCCCGGCCCCCCTAACATAGAGAGTTTGGCCAACTCGTTTAAGAACTACTACGCTGTGATTGGTCAACTGCTGGTCACATGACATATGGACGCCTTAAGACTTAAGGCGTCCACTTAAGGCTTAAGTTGTCGTTACTATGCTGCTGCCATTACGTAATGTATTGCAATTGGCGTTCCAGAGCCATGGGTGTTTCTATTGTTCTTGTCATTTACATATTGCAATTATGCCGTGTTGTTCAGCATGGCGTTGTTCACAATCACAACAACCAGGCAGTGGCGTTTTGATGCAGGGTTAGATTTAGGGTTGAATAAAGTAAGTAAAATACCCTTATTTGATTTACTGTAAGTGGGACTGCAGCTTTCTATCTCATCAAATGAGTGGTCTACCCTGTTTTTTTTTTGTTTTGTTTTTTTTTTTTAAATCAAGGTTTGTGATTGTGAACGCCATAAACGCGTGTTGCAATACATTAGTAATCGCAGCAGCATGGTAACAAGGCGTCCATATGTCATGTGACCAGCAGTTGACCAACCACAGTGTAGTAGTTCTTAAACGAGTTGGCCAAACTCTCTCCCCAATTTTCGGCACTTAGAACTGCTTGGCAGAATATCACTGCCAAATGTCCCAACTTTAATCCATAGTTAGATTAGATAATTTTTTTTGTAATTGAAGATATGATTCTTTGTGTACGTAGATCACATTTTGTGGATGTAGATCAGGTTTTGTGTATGGAGATCACACGTTTTGTGTGCGTAGATCAGATTTTGTGTATGTAGATCACATGTTTTGTGTACATAGATCAGGTTTTATGTATGTACGTAGATCACATTTTTTGTGTTTGCTGGGTTTTGGCATGATTCTAACTTCATATCAGGCCCAGAAAAATGGTTGCGCGTCAAACAATTGATGCAAAGTCACAACAACATTGTCGACAAGTCCAAAGTGTACCTCACTCTAAACCAGCACACTAAACGAGTACAAGTGATAAATAACGAAAATAATAATTCACGACACTGAAACTGATCCAGACAAATGTTGCAAGCTTAGCTGGCATAAAAATGAAATAAATAAATAAATAAATAAAATAGCTAGCTACATTTGGAGCTACAATTGGGTGAATCTTCAAAAGATAAACAAAGCTTCTTAATGAAAAGATAATTGTTTTAACCATCCAGCCATCCATCCATTTTCTTAAAACCACTTGGTTCTCCCAATGGTCGCGGCCGTGCTGGAGCCTATCCCAGCTGGCTTTGGGCAGTAGGAGGGGTACACCCTGAACTGGTTGCCAGCCAATCGCAGGGCACACGGAAACGAACAACCATTCACACTCACAAGCACACCTAGGTACAATTCAGAGCACCCATTTAACCTGCCATGCATGTCTTTGGAATGTGGGAGCCGGGAGGAGACCGGAGTACCCGGAGACCCAGGAAGTCCGAAGCCCAGACTCGATCTTACGTCCTCAGCGCTTGGAGGCAGATGTGCTCACCAGTCATCCACCGTGCGCCCAATGTTGAACCAATTTTAGATTACAAATTGAATTGTTGACCAACTTTAAAAAAAAAAAAAAAAAAAAAAAGTGGTAACACACGACTGAATTAAGTTAGTCCAAACTTAAGCTTAAATCATTATGAGTTCCTTAATACTTTGGACTGTAGCCACTTTGGATTAACTTAATTCAGGTGAATATTTTAAGTGTATTGATATCATAATCACTAACTTAATATAAATTTGGACTAAAATAATTAAATCGCGTGTTAGCACTTGAAGAGATTTTTTAAGTTGGTCAACAATTACATTTATAATCATAAATTGGGTCAACAATTCTCTATTTAGAGTGTAATGCAGTGAGAGCAACGTGTCATTCACCACTTAACAAATCATGTATTATAGTTATCTAAGGAAAGGAGATTGTGGATTAATTGCCAACACAGAAACAATTCAGCCACATGTGATTTCTAGCCAAAACCTAATCTTAAATCAAGGTGATAACAACAGAAAACAGATAATGACAGATAGGCAAATAGCTTACAAAAGAAACATGTAGATGTTTTCCATGACATAAGCAAGTTCCCAAGGGAATACACCTTCCACATTGATCCCAAGGCAAAACCTTTTGTAGATCAGTGTTGCAGGACTCCCATTGCCCTGTGGGGTCATCTGTGAGGTCACACAAAATGGATGAATGGCCTAGAAGTTGTTGAGAACCCAAATAAAGCTCAACTTTAGGAGCGCACTCACCCCAAAGACCTCAATAAGGCAATCCAAAGACCACACTACCCTCTTCCCGCACTAGAAGACATCACCACGAAACTTGCAGGAGCCCAATACCTCAATGTTCTTGCTGTTAAATCAGGATATCAAACTAAGTATTGAATCATCACTGTTCTTTACGTTCAATATGACGTTTGACGTGCTGCCAAGTCTGACAGAGTGAGTTGGAGGATCTTAGGAGAGCTTTGGGATGATCACAACATGATTCATCTGCCAGGTCACCTGGGGAGCTCCATAATAGAAAAGGATTGCACGTAACACTCATTATGGTCAATTATCGGTCGGAATGCTTTCAAATTGTGATTGTATTGTATTGGTGTTAATGTTTTATGTTATGTTTGTTTTTTTGGCTTTCTGTAAAGCGCTTTGTGACAGTTCAGGCTGTTTGAAAGCGGTATATATATAAACTTGAGTTGAGTTGAGTTGAGAAATTGCGGCAAATGCTGAGAATTGGCATATGAGTCAAAAACACAGACCAAAGATTCAAACAAGTGAAAGATTTTTTTTTGTGTGTGTGTGTGACTATTATTTTTTATAATGCCATTAATGATCCACATAATTAAAAATGCAGCGTAAGAACACTTGAGCAGTACAGGAAGTTTTTAGCTTGGTCTGAACCAAATGGCTTAATAAGCATACAACATTGTCTTCATCATTAGTGGTGAATTGTCTGTTGAATACAAAACTGAGAAGGAAGAGTCTATACAGTACCTAATCTATGATGTCAAATTTATCTCACTGAAACCGTTATTTGCATATGCAGCTGGTGAGAAGAGTATTGTACACAAATGGATCATTTTTTTATTTGAACTGGACTACTCTTCTACCATTGCTACATTAATCTTCTGTCTTCATTATAAGTAATATTTATGTATGCTTATCGTCATAAAATTCAGCATACTTTTTTGTTCTTCATACTTCTCCTCCTCCTCTATGAAGATCATCATTTGTCGCTATTGAGAGGAATTTTCAAAGGAAATGTGAAGCAGTGCCTGTCTTGCGATTAAAACCTTGTGTCAGCAGAGGCCACCGTTTCCAAAAGAAAACATTACTTTTGTTGTCAGAGGGCTACTGACAATAATCTATCTACAGGACTTTCTCAGAAAACTAGAATATTGTGATAAAGTCCATTATTTTCTGAAATACAATTAAATAAGCAAAAATACCATACATTCTGGATTTATTACAAATCAAATGAAATATCGCAAGCCTTTTATTGTTTTAATATTGCTGATTATGGCATTTTTTTTTGTTTTTACTTGGTCTGAGCAAATATTCTAATATTTTGAGACAGGATATTTTGTGTTTTCTTAAGCTGTAAGCCATAATCGGCAATATTAAAATAATAAAAGGCTTGCAATATTTCAGTTATTTGTAATGAATCCAGAATTATGGCATTTTTGCTTATTTAATTGCATTACAGAAACTAATGGACTTTATCACAATATTCAAATTTTCTGAGACAGTCCTGTAATAATAAAAGGCTTGCAATATTTCATTTAATTTGTAATGAATCCAGAATGTATGGCATTTTTGCGCATTTAATTGCATTACAGAAAATAATGGGCTTTATCACAATATTCTAATTTTCTATCTATCTATCTATCTATCTATCTATCTATCTATCTATCTATCTATCTATCTATCTATCTATCTATCTATCTATCTATCTATCTATCTATCTATCTATCGATCGATCTATCGATCGATCTATCTATCTATCTATCTCTTGTTTTAATTCACACTGTAAGGGAAATCGGTTCAATTAATTATTATATCAATAATTATTCAATTAATAATCAATTGACTCATTAATTGAAGGAGACGCAAACTTAATATTTAAATTAATTTTGAGCTAGCCTGCGGAGCACCACATCTATTTTTTGATAATTTTATCAGGATAACAGATGAAACCTCGTTGAATCAGTCATTAAAATTAAGGCTGTATCCTTTAACAATTTTGCAAGTTTCATCTTAGAGGTTAATATAAACTGATACAATACACACAGTGCACAATTATGTTTTGATTTTGTGCACGTTTATTTTCTAATCTATTTGGGAAAATCTACTTGGAACTTAACAAAGCAAAACTCTAACTACTGTGGTAGGAAATAGAAACAAGAATTAAAGTGATAAAATAATGAAAGAAAAACAAGAAAAGAGAAATGGTCTTAAACAAGGTGCTGGGACGTCTAATCAAGCCAACATGGGACCCAACATTTAATGTGATGGCCTACCCCAACTGGATGCACCAATTTGTACAATCTGGTTAATGTTTGCACAGTTGCACTGACAGATGGTCTCAGTTTGGCCCAAGAAGTGGAGTCGTGTCCCTGGATCGCAGGTTCACAATAGCTGCTTTTCCACCAACAACCCCAGGATCTTTGAGTTCTGGGTAAAGGGAGTTCTTGATTGTAAAAGTTCAGCAAGGAATTTTTAATTGTGTTTCCACTTAGAGTTCTCGGTAATTAATTCAAATGAGTTTGATGATGTATGAGTTTGATGAGCCCAGCTGATGTAACCCCCCCCCCCCCAAATTTGACCAACCAATCAGCCTTGGTCATTGCAGCAGGCCCCCTCAAAGTTCCAGCCTGGCTCAGCAAGATCATGCTCCTGGGCTCTGGGTGGAGGAGTGAAACTGTCACTGGCCTTTGTTGCTGGTTGGTGTGGGTTCACTTCCCCACCTGGGAGACCATGTAAGTATATGTTTGAGTTGTGTGAGTGAGGGAGCGAGTGAGTGAGTAAAAAAAAGAAAAGAAAAAAAGACCCTGCTCCTGAGATAGTACTTAAGGCGCCTTGCCACCATACCGGTTCCACACCGAAGCGGTAATTTTTGTCCCCGGATGCTAGTGTCTCCACGGGATATTTTCAGGGCCGAGCCGTTCCGTTGTAACTGCTGTTTAGAACGCTTTCGGCAGCAGTTCTGCAGCGCCGGTTGTCGGTGGACTAGCGGGGCCGTGACGTCACCTGTCGTCTGATTGGCTGACAGCAACGCCACTGCCACCTCAAGCAACGCCGTGGCACACGCCCATTTCCTTGTGCTAAGCGAGAGACAGAAGCGCCCGCCGGTCTTCGCCAAAGTCATAAAAATACAGTATGTACAATAAACATAATAATGTTTTACAACAACGCTTAACTATATTTATAAATTAAAAGGTACGTGTGGATGGATTTGTAATGTTTGTGGTTTAAAAAAAACATCGCGAGGCTGGTCGTGTGTTCCTATTTACTTGAGAGCTCCAGCGGCAGCTCTTCATTCACAAATAGCGTCGCGAGCCGGTCGTGAAAAATACATTATATACAATAAATATAATAATGTTTACAACAACACTGAACTATATTTACAATTTAAAAGGTACTTGTGGATGGATTTGTAATGTTTGTGGTTTTAAAAAACATCGAGACTCGCGAGGCTGGTCGTGTTTTCCTATTCACTTGAACGAGAGCTCCAGCGGAAGACCTCTCCATTCAGAAATAGCTGTCTTCGCGAGCCGGTCGTGAATCGGAATATTTCATCCATGGTGGTCCATATTAAATTGTAAATATGGTTCAATGTTGGCGCGACTTGCCACTCGGGAAATGTTAACTCAGATCCGCATGCGATGCGGGAGTGCAAGCTTGGCGTGGACGGTTCAAATGTTGCCGCCCCCTTCTCGCCCTGCGCCAGTTGTAATGGAAAACCGGCGGTTGCAGTCTGGTGAGGTGTGGTGTGGTGTGTTGTGGTGTGGTACCGGTGTTATTTGCGCGTATGTAAATTAGGTAATTTGGATACATTTGATGCAAAATATGCCCACCCCAATGCAAATGAGACTCATTGATATACAGCGTCTAATTCACTAACGCCAACGCAAATAGCCACATGGAGTTTGCGTGACGCAAATAACGTTTATGGAATGTATAAACCTGCTGCAACCTCGATCCCGAGATCATGACAGCAGTGCACGCCATTTGTGGCACAACATTTTTCTATGTTGGTTCAGGACTCATAACGTAACCTGGGCTGATCGGCAATGGCGGGGAGGCATTTTCCGATCATTTTTACGTGCCAGATGCATACTGTACGCCCACGCCAACCTCTGAAAATATATTTTTAATAAAGGATTGCACCAATAATTTGTACTTTATGAATGAATGATGTTATCGTCGTCCTCTCTGCTCTGTACAGTTTAATGGCGCTATCGACGCTTACCTTGGGATTACACAGGATGCGTGTGTTGCGTCTGCGTTGCGTTCCGGCGAAGCAGCCGATACGTTTCCATTCATTTAAATTGTTCAAATTACACCGCCTGCGTGCGCGTTGCGTGTCGGCTGCGTCTCAGCTGCGTCGTGGGGCAGCCCTCCGCACGGATAGACCTATTTTCTATTTTTGACGGACGATGCATCCGTCTGTCTCCATCAAATGGCAAGCTAGCACAGAACACAATCGAGCGGGACAGGAAGACCGACGCAGTTTCAAAATAAATTTCCGGTTACTTTTCAGAATAAAACACTTGCCAGCTCCTATTTCGCGATCATGTCAGCAAAACGGCATAATGCTTAACGCTTAATTCACTGTTTAAACACTGGCGAACATGTACAAGGAGAGATTTATAACCGAGATGGAAAGCAACAAAATTAGACATGACACGGCACATCCTTTTTATAAAGACAACTTAAAAAGGAATGCCGCATGGAACGTCATCGCAGGAGTGGACGGTGAGTTCAGTCAAAGAAAGTCCACCTCTCTTTCTGCTCCTCTGTTGAACACAGACTTTCTGTGTCTTTGTCGTTGTTTTTAATGCCACATTATCGCGCGCAATCACGCAAGACACGGCGGGAAGTTGTCGGCGACAGAGCTGCCGGACTGCAGTTGTGCGCAGCCGGTGTGAGTTGGACAAACAATTGACAATTGAGTCAAGGCGCAGTGGAGCGGAGACGCAACGCACACGCATCCGGTGTAATCCCAGGGTTACTCTCGCCCCAACCTCGCTTTCTGATAATGTCATCTTTCTCGCAACTGTTACTATACTACAATGTTCT
The DNA here is from genome assembly GCF_051991245.1 of Festucalex cinctus. Classification (NCBI taxonomy): domain Eukaryota; kingdom Metazoa; phylum Chordata; class Actinopteri; order Syngnathiformes; family Syngnathidae; genus Festucalex; species Festucalex cinctus. Next base: position 22,647,161 of record NC_135424.1, read on the forward strand.
TGGCGCAAATCCATTGCCATGTGTGGTAAATCAGGTGAAAATTTGCTCCAAGCTGTCAGTTTTGTATGTGATTAGAGCAATATCCTTAGTGAATAGGTGGGTAACTGGGCGCAGACTGCGGGTGCAGTTGTGGTGCAATATTTCGCGCTATTACCAGATGCAGCACATTCTTAGTGAATATTCCCCTCAGTCGGGTTTCTGAGAAGGTAATGTTTTTTTTGTGTTTCAAGCAATCTTCTCACTCCATCACGTAGGGGGCCTGCGGAAAAAATGTCAGCCTCTTCTGCTGAGGAGCCAGTATGGGGGGCAGCTGTTGCAGAGGAGCCGAGACTGGAGCCTTATGCTGCCGATGAGCAGGGACTGGGGCCTGCGGCTGCTGATGAGCAGTGATCGAAGCCTGGTGCTACCAATGAGCAGGGACTGGAGTCTCATCAGCCTACCACCATGGGCATTGGGGAGCGCAAAAGACACTAGCGACCAAGGACTCAGAGACTAAGGGAACGTGACTAGACGGAACGGGACTAGGTGAGGGACGAAGCGGTGTGGGGACATGATCATGACGTGACATGGGGCTATGAAGTGTACAAGATGGAGACCGGGGTTGAAGACAGCGGACAAGGTGAAGGGGATCGACGTGTTGTGGGGACAGGTTCAGGATGATGTGACGTAAAAGACAAAGAAAGGAACATGAGAGGAATGGGGTGACAATCTGGGGCGAAAGGAAATCAAGAAACGGTAAAAACTCTCACACACTTAAACCATAATCGAGGCTCTCAATAACTTAATCAAAATCATAATCAAATCGGGGCCCAAATTGTCAGTGAGGGTCAACGAAAACATGGGGGTGGCAGAATAGTGGGATACGATAAGGAATTAGGTGCACTATAGGAGACTGACAAAGAGGGAGAATCTGACAGAAAAAAGGAACCTACTTGGAGCGAACGGGGTTGGTCGGCAGGCTGATGGAGTTTGGGAGCCGGCCAGCAGTGCCGACGGGTGCTTCCCACTCGGTCTGGTCATGGTTGGTGCATTCTGTCATGTTTGAAGCAAGGATTGAGGGAAGGTGGACCCGAGGGAAGCGGGGCAGTGACACAGGGATAAATGCAACACCTATAACCTTAATTGAAACAATGACAATTGTGACATGGCTGGACTTGACGTGGCTTAACTTGAAATGGCTTGGCTTGTCTCTAACTGGCTTGACTTGGCTAGACTTATGTCTTGGTCAGACTACAAGAGCCCAATTTAGGCCCGACCGACATGTCACAGACAAACGGGGCATGTCATAAACGATTTTGAGTTGTCTTGACGTAGCGTCGCCCGTGTTGTGTGACATGTTCAACGATTGGTCGCCTGTTGTCCGGGACGGTTCGCGACCATCACGACAAAAGTCTAGCATGTCAGAATTTTTGCTCGTCTTGCTACATGGTGTGACATACCTACGTCATTGTCTGTTTGGTTCCGCAGCATTGGCCAATAGCGAGACGGAGTTAAACGTCAATCACACACAGACCAGCACTTTGTAGCTCTTTTTATTTATTTATTTATTTATTTATTTATTTATTTATTTATTCTCTCCCCTGGATATCTCATGGGATGGGGCCAGACAGGTGCAACCCGAAAAAAAGAAAAGCACGCTCCACTGCAGCGCTGCCGAGCATGACTTCTCCTCACTAAATGTACGCCTACATGTGCACTTGTGTACTTATCACCTCCACAAATCATACGAGCCACCTCCCAACATAACTGCCATCGTCAGTCAAAGGCGACGTGAATAGGGTACAAAAAAATATTGTGACAGTCGTTCTAATAATTTCAGCAATTTGGGCATATGAGTAGGGATGGGCACATATTTAGTGAGGGTTGATCACATCTTTGGGACAGACATATTTCTTTTTATAGAAGTCGGGCCAGGCCTGGCCGCCTTGTCACCCACTCACGCTTGAGAGAGAGGTTGTTGTTTTTTCCTTGAAAGACGGTTCGGAGTGAATGCACGTATCCAATGCACCTTACTAAACCAAATCAAATATGAATAAATATTTAAGCAGTATAGAAATAACTCAAACACAATATAATATTTCAGTGTTTGATAAAATAATAAAACAAGATGTAATCTACAATTTAATAAACAAAATAGGCTATATTACCCCAACGCCTGTAAATAAATGTATATACAGTAACCTACTAATTGGCTACTAAATCATACTTTAAACACGACCGAGCAGGGAGCGCGGACAATGCATTCACGTTTATGCTTATGGTTCCGCCTCCCCAACACCAGTGCCGACGGGATTCTTACGCGATGATCGGGTGGTGTCTTGTTGAATTCAGACTTGTAGTGTGACAACACGTCCGCTCCACGACACAGAGCGAATTTATCGGGTAATGTGACAGTGTGACTGACAAAAAAAATCCTGTAGTTTGAGATCGGCATTACCTGGACTGTGACTTGGCTTGAACCCATTTGGCTTGGACTGGATTGGCGTGGCTTGACGTGGCCTGATGTCACTGATCTGTATGTATAACTGGATAGGTTGTAGACCAGGGGTGTCAAACTCATGTTAGCTCAGGGGCCGCATGGAGGAAAATATATTACCAAGTGGGCCACATCGGTCAAATAACGGTATATAACTTAAAAACGGGTGCCGTAAATTATACGCAGATTTTTGCTATTTGTGGGCCAGCCCTAAATTACGGAGCTCAACTGTCATGATATTGTTCCAAAAAAAATAAAAATAAAAAATAATAATAATAATAATAATATATATATATATATATATATATATATATATATATATATATATATATATATATATATATATATATATATATATATATATATATATATATATATATATATAAATGCAAATGGAACTATATTGGAATTATATTATTATTATATTATTATTATATTATTATTATATTATATTACATTATAAAGATGCTAATCCTTGTCATATCTATTTCTGTTACGAGTAATTGAATTTGTGTCGTATTTAACACGTTTGTTGGTCTATGATTAAAAATAATAATAATAATATAATAATAATTATAAAAATAATAATAATAATAATAATAATAATAGTAATTAAACAAACTGTAACTTTAAGTTGTGTGTAAAATAATGACATCCTGGACGATTCCCCTGTACAAGTTGCATTGCTCATCTGAGGACTGCTTGTGAAATTACAAATTTTATATATTTTGATTGTGGCCGGCTGATTAATTAATCCAACATTACTATTTTTTTTTTTTTTTTTCAAGCTTTACAAAATCATCTCGCGGGCCGGATTAAACCCCTTTGCGGGCCTGATCCGGCCCGCGGGCCTTATGTTTGACACCCCTGTTGTAGACCATGCACGCCTGTGCAAAAAAATAAAAATAAAAAATAAATAAAAATTTAAAAAGCTGTTGAAGCCACAGGGCGACCATCTTACCACTCCCATCTCGCAAGTAGACCAGCAGTGTGTGTGTATATACTAGGGATGTAATGTTATCCAAACCTCACGATACGATATTATCACGATATGAAGGTCACGATACGCTAATTATAACGATATTATGGGGGGTTGGCGATATTTAAAAAAGATCACAATAATGTAAAAAAAAAAAAAAAGCACAATATTTTGCTTTTGTATATAACAGCAATGCATATCAACCAGCTACAATCTCTAATAGCAATATTGAGGCACTTAATTGCTAATGCAAGCACACATTGATCGCTTCACAAGCAAATTAGGTTCCCCTTCATCGGACAATTAGCATAGATTTTAAACATAGAAGGCCAAAACATCCCTAATAAAAATTACATTACACTAATAAACTAGCCACTAGAGGGTGCTAGAACTGCACAAATGGAAATCAACCTGACTATTTTAACAGTTGTATTCCTTTTAAATATTATGAACATGACAACGACGATATTGTGGTAGTTTTAATATCACAATATTGCCCTTATAGTTACATCCCTAGTATATACTACTACTACTACTACTACTACTACCACCACCACCAATACTGCTACTGCTAGATTAGACATAGAAGGCTCGTAGGCTCTTACAAGTGGATGTTATGTGCTGCTTTGAAGACCCCTTTTTCTTTTATCGCTCAGTTTCTTAGACCCCATATTAGATTTGGCAGAGGCATCTTTTGTTGAATTACAGGTATAATTCTTTAATAAAACATTATACAAGTTTCCTCCTGTAAACATCAGCAAGCATATAATTTATATAAATGTACATGTATTTTAGGCAAGTTGTAAAATGTCTGAAGTCCTCAATGCTGTTTCTATTCGATACTGTAAATGTATAGGATCGTAATCCGAGAAACGTTTCTTGGTAGTGGTTATATGGCGATCTCGCAGCTTCAAAAGTCTTGGCCAATCAGCTATCCAGTTATACATACAGATGCCTGACAGTGCCTGACATGGCCTGATGTAGCCTGACGTGGCTCCAAGGAGACGTGAAAAGACAACACTCAACATTCAACAAGGCACCGACACTGACTGAACAAACACAGAAGACTAAATACACCCACACTGAGTACTGTGGAAAAAGAGCTAAATATACTAAAAAAAAAAAAATGGTTTGACACAAACAAATTATCTTTGAATCTAGACAAAACAAAGTTTATAATCTTCGGTACCTGACAAATTAAGCATCAAGTTAAAATTACTGTTGACTCCACTGAAATTGAAAGAGTCAATGAAATACAATTTTTCAACGTTGTAATTGATGCGAAATTGTGCTGGAAATCGCATGTAGAAAATATTCAAAGAAAATATCCAAAACCTTAGGTATTCCCTACAAACCCAAAGATTTTTTTAAATAAGAAGGCATTATATTGTGTATTAATACTGCTGTAGTTGACTTATTGTGTGGAAATATGGGGAAATACATCTACAACGAACAGTCAATCTGTCTTCAAGCTACAAAAAAATAGAGCCATATGAGTTATTAATCACTCACATTACATTGAACCAACAAATCTGTTGTTCATTAAATTAAATATTCTCAAAGTTTGTGACCTAGTCGAACTTTACAAAAGCACAAATAATGTATAAAGTATACAATAACCAACTTTGCCACAGTATTCAGAAGTTGTTTGAAATCAAAGAGGGCTGCTGCTATGAGTTAAGGGGCACAAGTAACTTTAAAAAACAATGATAAGAACAAACACAAAGCAAATGTGTTGTTTCTGTTAAAGGGGTTAATCAGTGGAACAATTATGAAACTGAATTGAAAAACTGACTCACTTGCTATGTTTAATAAGTGGTTTAAAAATATAGTGCTATGAAAATATATAAATCAAATATAAATATAAATGTATTACATTGTGGTTAGATTAATTGTATATGTAGGGCTTTCTTTTATCTTTTACTTTTTTGCATAAGCATTTATAACTTACACTAATATTTGTAAAGTGCATGTTCTGTTTATTTTCCACTGTTTTTTCCCTTCATTTGCTTCTTATTTTCCATTTGAATGATATATTATTAAATATAGGGCGGATGACTGGTTAACACGTCCGCCTCCCAGTACTGAAGCCGCAAGATCGAATCCAGGCTCCGGCCTTCCTGGGTGGAGTTTGCATGTTCTCCCCGTGCCCGCTTGGGTCTTCTCTGGGTACTCCGGTCTCCTCCCACTTTCCAAAGACATGCATGGCAGGTTAATTGGGCGCTCTGAATTATCCCTCGTGTGCTTGTTAGTGTGGATGGTTGTTCGTCTCTGTGTGCCCTGCGATTGGCTTGCAACCAGTTCAGGGTGTACCCTGTCTATTGCCCGAAGCCAGCTTTGATAGGCTCCAGCACCCCCGCGACCCTTGTGAGGAGCAAGCAGTTGAGAAAATGGATGGATGGATGGATGGATGGATGGATGGATGGATGGATGGATGGATGGATGGATGGATGGATATTATTACATATAATAACTTATAGTACATAATCATGATATAAGTTAGCGGGGATAGGACTAGATAAGTTCTTGTACTTCTTCCTACTCCCTTTGAACAAATGAATTCTGACAGCTGGTAATTCTTTTTTCCTTTTTGGCTTTTATTTTCTTTCCTTCACTTTCCTTTTATTATTTATTTATTTATTATTAATTTGTATTGCATATTCAATTTTCAATAAACCAAACCAAACCAAACCAGATAGTGTGCAATGTTACAAATCCAATTAAATGTACTTTTTTTTTTTTTTTGTTTAAACAATATCATAAACATGTAGCAATAATAAATATTCTATTTTATCAACCAGACTAATGGTTGGATTGGCTGATCGTAGAATTGCAGAGTAAAACAAATTTCACATTCCCATGGTAGGCCTACATAGTGCAAAACATGTTAATGGGGGTCTGACTACATTCTTCAGATGTACTGTACAGTACGGAACAACACATGCATATGTCTGGACGACAGCAAAGCATCATGCAGGATGTCCTGCGCCAAACTGCAGTAGAGTGATCAGCACGTACTGTATTCCAGGCCAGGACAGCCGAGAATGTGATGGGCGGAGCGTTGAGAGCAGCCGCAGCAATGTGGGGTCCCAACATCCTCTGTGCTCGACTGGTCGTTGCCTCCCTCCCTTACACTTCTCTCACTTCAGAGACCTCCTGCCTCTCCATTTCTCCATGTGCTTTATTTTCCCTACCACCGGACGCTGTAAAGGGAAGTGAAGTTTCAAGCTCCTAATCAAAGGGACTCTTCCCCCACCCTGGTATATCATTATTATTTTTATTTTTACCTATAGTCGGCTTCTCCCACTAAAACAGGACAATTGCTTGGTGTAACTGCATCGGGGAGAAGGCACGGGAGGAGGCGAAACTAGGAGGCTCGATGACGACTAATAAAGAAGACAACATTATATCAGGTAGGCTGATTCAGCGCACTTCAGTCATCGTTCATCGCGTACGTACGCGTACAATTCGTGTTTTTCGTTGTGGCGGTCAAAGTGCTAAAAGATGATTTCCTCTTCAAAATAACCTACATTAGCGTGTGAAAGTGTTTTCGAGCGAACCGAAAGGTCGTTTCGGCCATTGCCATGACGGGAACCGCAATGTGTCTGTCTGGACCTCGCCTCCTTGGCCGAGGCAACCATCACGGCAGAAAACATGGCGACATTAAAACTTAATCATCCTTTTACAGTTAACTTTGCATTTTTGTGTCATTTATGACAGGTTACTGTTAACACTTGGCCCTTCATAACGGTACTGAGTTGGATCACGGCCCATCCCACTAGAGTTGAGGCACTGCAGCAAAAAAAAAACAAAAAAAAAACGTCTGCACCATGTCCTCAGGTAGCGCAGTCTCCTGCTCAGGCCTGGCTGCGGTGGCTTCTGAGCAGTTTATTTATAAAACAACACCTTCAGTGAGTCAGGTTAAACCACATTTTAAAACAAACACAACATTCTAATTAAAAAAACAACAACAACAACTGTACAGTAGTAAATGGGTGGGGTACTGTGTATCACATTACTTTATCTTGTTTTAGTTTGATTTGTGGTACTGTTATTCTTCTTTGTATGATATTTATAGTCTACCCTGAGATTGGCTGACGACCAGTCATGGTGTACTCCATCTTTCCCCCATTGCCAGCTCAGATAGGATCACCTGAAGCTAGTGAGGATACAGAAAATTTATGGATTCACAGTAAATTACGTAAAGTAAATTTGACTATTTAGAGTGGGACCAAATACATTCAGTTTTAGAGTAATATTTATTATTTACACTTGGAAGGGAGTAAAATAAAGAATTGGGAAAAAACAAAAGTGACTCAAGGTAGGAACAAACACACAACCTTCAGCTTGAGAGACAGCCAATCTACTCCCTGAGCCATGCAGCTCCTGCTTTCTGCTAGTATATCGCTCATGTCAGCTACAGCTGATTCCATGATTGCATGGAATCTTCCTCCAAGAGACCAAAAACGATGTCTTTGGTCTCTTGGGGAGAAGCAAACAATAGGAGGGGCATAGGTCAGGTCATAGTATGGCCATCTCCCAAGCTGAAGGTGAAGGTCGTGAGTTCATACTGTGAGTGAGAGGTTGTTTTTTTTTCTTCATTTTTTAAAATTTTACCCTCTTCATGGTGTAAGTCTTAGCCTACTCTAAAACTGAGTCTATTTGGTCCCTATATAAATGCAGTCAAATGAATTCTAAATGCAGTCAAATTTACACTTACAGAATTTACTGTACCTTACGTTGAGTAGCTGTCACCAGTTGTTACATTGCTAACTTCCAACTCTGCCAAAAGCGATCTAGACCTTTCTCAACTTCATCTTGGGAAGTTTGCCTCTCTACAGATGCCAATCACACCTGGCACTCGGACCTGAACTGGAATCTTCCATCATGCTACTGTTAGCTGTGTAGCTGATTTCCCATCAGATGGTGGCCAATACTATCTAGTCCTATCATGCTAACATGGCATACTTGAATTACTTTCATGACTCATTGTTAAGCTTCATTTGGTTTATTGAAAGATGCTTTAAGAATCTAAACTTTCATTAATGTTATTTGTTATATTTAGGGTTTAAAGTTCAAGGGGGTGGAAAAACTCGAGGGCTTTGGATGTTTTCCCTCTCCAACACAGCTAATTCATATGATTAGCTCATCAGCAAGCTCTGGATAAGACTGTTAACTATCATCTTCATTGGAATCGGCTGAGGCGGGCCCTCGAGGACCGAGTTTGCCCATTCCTAAATATAACAAAGAACATTAATCACATAAAAGTTTTGAGCCCTTATTTAAACTAAAATTATTTTCTAATTTCTGTAGTGCTTCATGAATATAGACTGATTCCCACTGAGCAAGCCGATGTAGAAACAACGTCGTTTCTACATAATGGGCATACGTAGAAAAGACTTTACATTTGGGTCCAGATTGCAATGTCAGATTACGCAATTTCGTCAACGTCATTTCAACGTAGATTCGTGACATATATAAAACGTCTATTCAAAGTTGAAATCGGGTTCAAAATAGGTCATGTGGACGTCTTTTGGCACTTTATACAGACCAAAATTAAATGTAGGCCTATATTCATCATTTAAAATGACTAAAATAATGGTGTGAAATCATGCATGAAATGCTCAATGAAGAAATAAAAATATAGCTAGCACCTAGCAAATCACCCAGCCGAAACGTGTACCATTTTTCAGCCTCATGACTAAAAAAAACGGAGCTCAGTAGGTCCTCCTCTCATTGCTAGTGTAGTGACAGATCACATCACAAAACAACATTGAAACAAAAAGTATAAATGTGGCTATAAGAAAATAAAAGGGGCTAACTTACCTCAAGCAGATCAGCAGGCCCACTTCCTGAATGCACATATGCGAGTCTTCGACGTATTATTATTTACGGCAGACTAGGCACTGCAAGTTGATTACTGCCCCCCACCAGTCAGATGATACTCTCACCAAATAATCGCGATATCCTCATAACAAACAACCCAGTGTCTGTCAAAAAATTAAACAGCACCCTCTCTCTAGCCCCCACAATATCTTGATAATTATCGTGTTGTGACCTTCATATCATGATATCGTACCGTGACGTTTGGATATCGTTAGTGGGTTATCTTATGTGTTTAATCAAAATAAGACATTTGGAAACATGTGCTCTGCTTTTACTTTTAAAAACAATGCCAAAGCCAGTAACTGATGAACTTTGAAAAGGTTGGTGAGTAAAACATCAATCTCATTCTCTCATGTGATATTGCTTAATTGTTGTTTATTTTATATTCACCTAACAATACCAAATTAACAACAATCATTAGTTAATAATATCTTGGCCTCTCTTCACTGGCTGCCTGTGAAATTTAGAGTCCACTTTAAGATTCTTCACCACATTCACCTGAGCCAATGGCAAGAATAACTTTTGTTACACTGACAAGTGACAACTAGTCAGTGGACTGGATTTTAGATGAATAACAGCATTTAAACTAGAGGTGTCAACTGTCAACACATATTTTTCCACATCGTATACGATACTGATATCGCAGCCTTGACTACTCGCTGATACTGATAATCCGATACGATATTGAATTTTACTTTTGATTTTAAGATATTATTTGCGCTTTTCCAAGGTATGTGAACTTATTGCTTGTTAAAAAAGGAAACTCTGTAGCCATTTTAGTTTAGTTAGTTTTGTTTTGTTTTCATTATGGGTGTGTCGTGGCTCAAAAAAGGTTGAGAAACACTGCTATAATGAATGAACAATTGTTTTTCCTATTTTACATAATCAACAGTTTATTTCTTAAATTCACGTTGTATAAAAAGTCATCTGTATTTTCTCTAGAAGCTAGTGCTAATTTTATCAGACATTTTCAAATTTAGTCTGTTTTAGTCCAGTTTCAATCACGCTTGTTAGTTTTTAGCGTTAGTCAACCTCATCCCGTTTTTATTTAGTTAATTTATAGAAAATCAATTTTCTTAATACCTCGTAATAGCTTGGTTGCATGAATAAATGTGGTGTGGCAACCAGTGGCGGAGCCAGACTTTTATAAATAGGGGGCACAGGGGGCGGCCCCAAGGATACTTCCTCCAAAGATGATGCCAAATTTGTTTTCATGAAAATTAATTTCGGAGTTTCTAAATGTTGAAATATATTTAAGTACATATTAAGCATACATGAGATTTTTATACATAATGTGCCATTTATTAACAATGTATAAAATGCACAAAAAATAATTCGGTCTACGAAAAATTAACATCAGTACTGTTTAACCTGAATGAACTTGACGTGAACGCAGATACTGTATTCATGCAATTACTCAAAAAAAGCCTTCAGTACTTTTATCAACATAACATTATATTATGAACATAGTGCAAATTTGTATTACAGTATGACCAAAGGTCCTGTCTAAGTGCCAAACTACCTTAATACAGGTTCAGAAAAGCATAATCCTTAGGTTGTCTGTCGTGGCAAAATGTTTTAGAAATTCATCCATGTTGAGGGCATGTGCCCTCGTTGATTTGATACTGAGAGTTCCATGGTGACTTAACCTGTCATCAGCCATTGTTGTCCTCAGGTGAGTTTTTAATGAGTTTTAAAGCAGAGAAGCTTCTCTCACAGGAAGCAGTGCTGACCGGAGTGACAACAGCAATCTTGCAAAGTCTAGATAGCTCAGGAAAATTGTCTTTGTCAGGTTCAAGAAAAAGAATAAAACCAAGCAAAGTAGATGGTCTGTGTAATCCACTTTTCACCTTCCTCCCAAGAAGTTGCTTGGCTTGGTGAACCTCATGTTGGAGATCAACTAGATCTGACGCAAAAATCTTTGCAAAGACAAACAGAGGCTCATTATTTAAGAAGGTTGCACTCTTTGGGTTTAGTGACTGTTTGCCTTGCATGAGCTCACAACTTTTCCTTGAAAAATGCTTTTTCAACTCAGTTGTTAGACAGTCAATCACTTGATAAAAAATACATTTATTACTCCAAGTACTACTTCATTTACAACCACATAATTTATTAATGTGATTAATTGATAATAATGTTAATAAATCATCCACTTCTAGACTGTACGTTACGGCATAATCATAAGAGAACACGAATAAATGCAAACCTCAGTTAGCGTCTGTTTGAACTTTCAACCATTGGAGGGTGCTATTGTACTGCATAACAACAATGCATTTATTTTAGCTTGTACAAAACAATGTTGCTTATAGATGTCCGTTCAAAACAATCTATCTGAACATAAAAGTTATTTTAAACAGTCACTCAGGTCTCACAGGGAAACCAACATGATATTGCCAAGTTGCCAAATGCCAACATACATTCTTGATGTGACGGTAGTCAGGAGACTGCTGCTATCAACAGGTGATTCTCCTTCTCCAGACTCCTAGTGAGGTGGATTATAATGCTTTGTCGTAAGTAGTGCCAGCTACTGTTCAGGAGGGGCATTACAATTAGTAGGCATCTGATTGAAAAAAAACGCTGGCAGGCTGCATTGGCCAGACGTGTGACGTCACTGCGCCGGTGCCGTGATATGTCAATCATTTGGCGTCTGCTGGGTCCAATCACATTTGAGCAGGGGCACGTGCCACCCCGGCCCCCCCTCTGGCTCCACCATTGGTGGCAACACTCCTTTGCTATGCATTGTGAATGCTATTGGGGCTGTGCCTGTGACCTGATGTCTTGCAGTGATGAGAGCTGATTATCAAGACTGTGAGTTGAAGAAATGCAAACTAGTTACTTATGGTTTAACAATGCCAGAAGGGAGCAGATGTTACGACCAGCCTGTATCTGTAGTGGTGGGTACTAACGCAGAACTTGAAACGGTGTGCAGGAAAATTCAAGTTTCATTTTGTGATCCACCCCGATGTGACTTAAGCATTACCCCCCAGCTACGGCTGCTAGATAAATCGATTTTGAACCGTAACTGTCTGGTTAAAAGGATTTTAAAAACGTTCAAATCGGTACGTTAGATTTTCCAAACCGCACCATTTTTGGTTTATCCGTAGTTTCCTCTGCATTTCCGCTTCCTCTCACGAGCGCAGTCTTCGGCCCCGTTCACACGAACTCCTGTTTCAGTCTATCGACACAAGTTTCTTACCATTTAGGCAGTTCGTCTACACAGCGGCTCGGTTTCGGAGCTTGAAACTGGTCACTTTTGAAACCGAGCTCCAGAGTGGAAAGATTTCAAAACGCGCCCCATATGTGTTGTGTTTGTTTGTCTCACTGATATGTATATATTACTGGATAGCAGATAACCCATACATGCCCATGCAAGCCGTTGAAGCATCTTACTCCTCCATCTCATGAGAAGACTCCTGTTTAAACTACTTTGAAGACCCCTTTTCTTTTATCGCTCAGTTGCTAGACCCCTGTTGTTTCTACTAAGTACTGTCTCAAATGTTCTCTGATACTGTAAAATGTATAGGATTGTATGCCGAGAAACGTTTCTTGGGAGGAGTAATATTATGGCCTCACGGCTTCAAAACTGGCTATTCAGATCAGTGGTTCGTCTTCTTCGCTAATTCTTCTTCTACGCTTTCCGTTAACTCCCTCTGGCAGTGCAAGAGCGCCACTCCAGACTTGGCAAATATATTTCAGCTGTTAAACTTCCTAGGCGTCTTCTTTTGGACACTCACATGTCTTGAGATGGTTCTGTCTGTCCAAGATTTGTTTGAGGAAAGAAGCCGGCTTTGCTTCCATGTAAACAGGGCCTTAAACAAGAATAATTATAGCTACCGGCAATTCTGCTAGGTTTGCCCAGGTGAGTGAACATAATTATCCATCAGAATATGAACCCGATAGGAAAATACGAGGTATTTTTCAAATCACAGTGTCCGTAACATCCTGAACCGTTTGAACTAGCAACGTAATTCCAATGGTTTTTGAAAGCTGAGAAGCGGACCTTTACGTTGATTCCACATACATTATGGCAGCTGGCCACGTGTGGAGGAGAGGGAAGCGGTTGTCTGTTAGAGTAGAGTCATGGAGGAGACAGGTAATGATGCATGTTTTTCAAATCACCGCAACTCCTGAACCGTTCGCGCTAGCAAGGTAATTCCAACGGATTCTCAGAGCGAAATACAAAAGAGAAAAAAAATACAAAAAAAAAGCAACACACAGGCAGACTACTATAATCATAGTATCTAAAGGGTTTTAATAAATCAGGCAAAAGTAGATTTGTAGTGTGGAAATGGTATGTTGGTTGGCAACCAGTCCAGGGTGTCCCCCCCGCCTACTGCCCAGAGCCAGCTGAGATAGGCGCCAGCAGCCCCCGCGACCCTTGTGAGGAATAAGCGGTCAAGAAAATGGATGGATGGATGGATGGATGGAAATGGTATGGTTTCAACGAGACAGAATTGTGTTCCTCTTACCAAACTTGAAACCTGCCTCTGAACTTGCCTAAAGGCTGGCTGGCTGACTATCAGCCTGAATTGCTGACATATTGGACAGGTGACAGACTGACTTGACTAACTGTAGGTTATTCATTATACCAAAGTTAACAGTTTGCAACTTTACACTTTATTTATTAATTTCTGTTTTATGAAGAGCACGTCTATTGTCAAGATGAGGTGCTCATAATGCCTTTTTGAGGCATCGCTGTAATCGGCGCGTCCTTTGATTGTCGGGAGGGGCTAAAATTGTTTACATTATCCTGCTGTGTGAACCAGGCTGAAGACTTTTTTTTTCCATCTTGATTTCTGGCACTGGGCAGAGGCAGGTGATGCACCCGAGTTCCCCACACAGATGGTGAAGAGGGAGGTCTCCTTCCCTTCATGTGGGGAACCCGAGCACATCGCCAGCCACTGCTAGCATAATTTTTAATTGCCATATTCAATATGTGCAATGGGAGCAATTCCTGTATCTTGGATTTCAAACCTAAACTCATCACTCATGAAATTGTTAGAGGGAAGGGAGAAATGAATGATTTTGGACGATGCATTGCTGCCCCAAGAAGAAACATTACAGTGACTGAATTTTTTGCTTCTCATGCACTTCTACTGTGAAATATATTAAAAACACGTTTATATTGTGGTTATATTTACTGCAGTTTGCAATATTTAACGTGAGAAGTAAGTTATGTATTCTCCATTGTTTTTTAGAGGATTTCTGAGGGCCTGAAGGCAATTAAAGAGTTAACGGTGTGTCATGGTTGCAGTTGTTGTCAGACTGTTCCCTTGCTCCGTGTGTCTGGGCTTAAGGCCAAGTTTCTCGGAGTGAAGCAATGAGAGGGAGGGTATTGGGGGAATTGCCTCTTTTTCTGTATGGCATGAATAAAGGGACATCAGATGGCTAAAAGAAACAGCAGATTCCCTGTCCAAACTCATTTTACTGCAGCCCCTCTGATGTACTTATAGAATGAACATGCATCTTTGAAGGCTTTGTGTGTGCGTGGATGTATGCGTGTGTGTGGGTGTGTCACCATATTTTGCTACGTTTACACAATTTAATGAGTCTCCTCTTCTGTTTTCATTACAATGGAGGGCTTTGCTTGGTCTCAGTTCTGTCACAGTTTTAGCCAGCGTTTTCGGAAGCATGCTGCTGTTCAAATTCAAACTAGCTGTACATTCAGTTATGGGCCTGGATCCAAACCAAGGTCACCTTTTGAATCAAAGTGTTTCTACAATGAATGAACAGGCACAGTGTGTAAAAATCCGTGATGGGCAGTTCTATGCTTTACTGTACGTTACTGAAGGCCTACTGATCAATTGACCTTACCGTGGCACGCCCCTCCCCACCCATTAAATGCGTAAGCAGCGCCCTCCGACATTTACCGGGTGAGATGAGCTGAAGTGCATTCACAGGAATGCAAAAGTTGTCAAATTTTCCTTGTGATTACTCGGTCAGGTATTTTTAGGACACCGATATTTCTCATCGAAGCAAACAAAGGGGGCTTCAAATTTTTTAGTGAACGGTATCTTCATTCCCTAACCATGCAATTTTGCCCAAAAACAAAAGGAAATACGTATCACTGTCTTCTGCTACAGAAGTCAGGAAAACACAGTTGCCTCACTCACTTCGACCGATTGTCAGCAAAACCGAAGTTTGTAGACATTGTTACTGTCAAGCCGGGTAAGAATGAATTTATATTACCTCATAGTTTGAATGTTCTGTTGGCATTTATAGTAAATAGTAGGGGTGTGAATTGCCTAGTACCTGACGATTCGATCCGTATCGCGATTCATAGGTCACGATTCGATTCGATACCGATTAATCCCGATATGAATTTACAAGTCGATTGTTGCGATTTTTTTACTCAAATTTAGAAAATACCATTCAGTAAACCTGTACATGTACACTGTAAGATTTGTATGAAAATGTATTATTTATTGATCTCAAACTTCAGTTTTATAACTGTGAGCCACTGTATTTAACAAACAGGTTGGAACCTTTTTCATGTTAGAACAGCATTGAAATTAAAATATTAAGGCTTAATGTTCCATTAATATAACATTCTATCATGCTTAAAGTGTGAAATTTAGACGTTTTGTTGAATATTTTTTCATCAAAAATGGATGTTAAAAAATCGATTCGGCTGCCTATTGAATCGATTCGAGAATTGTGTGCTGTCGTATCGCGATATATTGCCGAATCGATTTTTTTTTAACACCCCTAGTAAATAGTAAGTCAACAAACGTGTGGACGGTTAGCTACCTGGAGCTATCGTTAGCCTTTAGCTAAAAACAACAAGGGAGAACATTACCTTAGTGCAGAGTAGACGTAGGAGTTTCTGGTCATTTTGGAGGGATTTGACTGGTCTTCCACAAAGTTTGATCCAGCCCAGACATTTTTCGTAATTGTTTGAGGGTTTAGAGAAGGGAATAATCCGGACAGTGTCTTTCTTGTGTCTCTCTTAAACAAGCCGTGAATACCGCAGGATGCCGTTTAGTCGATCGGAATAATGTCTATCACTCGTACAAGCCGTGACTACAGAGTTTAACCATTTTTATTGTTTTTTTTCTTGGCTTTGGATAACCATGCAAATGACGCAATGCACTACAGGGAGCTGGATTGCTTTTGTTTGTCTGCAGCAAAACGCACGTGCCGTAGCAGACATGACGTCTTGCATCTTGATTGGTATACTAGTTCGGTAAGGTTAATTACCAAACTCACTTGAAAAGCAAAAAAGAAAAGAACATTATGCAAAACATTCAAGTTATTTTGCCGCCATGTTTGGCTGTCTATGAACATCATCTTTGTCAAATCATCTCATTCCCATCAATTCTAATTTTAAACACGAGCAAAACTAACTGGGTTCATTGTAACTTTTTGCAGTTTATGAATGTACTGCACATTAAAGGGACAGTCAGTGATCCCTAGTGCCATCTAGTGATGAAATAATCATTCATTTAAAAAAAAACAAAAAAACGACTGTTTATGTCAATAGTATGCAAAATAATGCATCACATAAACATATTTTTTCAATATATATTTGTAGGTCTAGTAATAAATTAATTATATTACATGACTGTAGACTCACCTTACTAGAGTCGCCATGTTTCTGTCACGCCGCCACCGGCGTGACGGCCCATGCTTTTATCTTTGTGTTCATGTTTCCTGTATTACTTTGAAAATCCTAACTCTCCTATCACCCCAGGTCACTTACCCTTCCTGCCGCTCCATAATCACCGGTCCCCGCCCATGATAATGAACACCTGCCACCAATCAAGACAGACAATAAAAGCCACCTGCATTCTCCCCTCCGTTGCCGAAGTGTCACAGTCAGTGCATGGAAGCGTCCCACAGTCCTCGAGTCCTTGTTCCCGTTGCCTTGTTGTTTTGCCTTGTTTTTGTGCCTTATCCTCCACAGCGGAGCGCCCTTAGTTACCCCTTGTGCCTTGAGCCTTGTTTCCTCCCTAGCGGAGCGCCTTTTGTTGTCCCCTGTACCTTTTGCCTGTTTTTTCCTCCCCAGTGGAGCGTTTTTAGTTCTCCACTTTTTGATTCCCCTTTCTCCTCTCAAGTTGAGAGTAGACAGCTGTTGGCCGGAAATAAACCTATTGCCTTTGTGGCCTACCTTTATCCTGCGTCTGTCCTACCTCTCCTCGTCGTGTCAGTTTCACCGCCATCGTCCTGCTACAGATGCCCAAAGGACAGCTTCGCGAATGTATTTTGGCTGGGTGGTGCTTGCATCGAGTGTCGGACTCAATGGCAGACCCGGCTACAGAAAGAAATTACAGGGGGTTAATTACATTTTTTTGGCGGGGCACTCTTCTTCAACCGCAAGCTTAATGTTCTTTCAGGCTGAAAAGTGGTGTTGTGACAACTGCAAAAGTGCTCGGAAATATTTTCTGTCACTTAAAAGCGGTAGTTCATCATGACATCTAAAAGACAATTGAAAAACAAAGTTCATTAGCAACAAAGAACAACGCCATTTCTGTAGACAACTATGTCCGAAGGAATGACTGTGACCCAGCCTCTTTTATCTGCGAGTGGTGAGCACTTGGCTTCCTTTGCTGGTTGGATTTAAGGCCGTACAATAGCGATAAAATTTCATATCTCGTGGTTTTTGTCAGACATCGCTATTCTTTGGTCTTCGACTTTCACATGTATTCACTTCCCTACTTCATGTTATTGATGTTTTAATATTAATTTTATTTAGTTGTATACCTACATAGTACCTACCGGTACTTATGATATTAATTTTAATTTGTGTTGTTACATTTCACTTGCCTCTACTGCAAGACAAATGATATTGTATGGGTTGAAGGGTTCAGTGAAAACTAAGCAAAATATCAAATTAAAAGGAATATGTGTAAAGTGCATTGTTTATTAGAACTTGGTGACAGTCATCAACATTAACAAGCTTGGTTATCTGGTGTTCCGCCTTTTCCCCTGGTGCTTCCTCCTCTGCTTCCCCCCTCCTGCCGCTGTGCTACTCTCGCACGGCTGGAGGTGGGGTGGGCACATTTTCCCTCTCTGCACCTGCTGCCCGGTGCCGGTTTCAGGGGGTGGGGAGGGGCTCGCGGGGGGCCGGGTTCGCGGGGGGGTTGGCGGTCGTCGGGGGGGGGGGGGGGGTGGCTTGTTTGGGGGGGGTGGAAGTATGGGTGGGTGGGGGGTTGGGTGTTGGGGGTCGGGGTGTGTTCGGGGGTTTGGGGGCCGGGGGTGGTGGGGCCTGGGTCGTGGCGGGTGGCGGGTTTGGGTGGGGTGTGGGGGGGGGGGGTCGTGGGGGGATACGGG
The DNA here is from genome assembly GCF_051991245.1 of Festucalex cinctus. Classification (NCBI taxonomy): domain Eukaryota; kingdom Metazoa; phylum Chordata; class Actinopteri; order Syngnathiformes; family Syngnathidae; genus Festucalex; species Festucalex cinctus. The sequence goes on from NC_135424.1 coordinate 22,665,775, forward strand.
GCTGGGGACCGGTGGGGCGCTGTGGGGGCCCGCTGGGCCTCGTTCTGCGGCCTTGGGCTCGGGGGTGTGGGCCGGGGCTGGGGCGGGGGTGTTCCGGGCGTCTGGGTCGGCTCGCCGACCGGTGTCCGCTCGGGTGGCTTGGGGGTGGCCTTGGTGCTGCCGCGGCCGGGGGATTTCGAGAGGGGGGGGGGTGCTCGCTTTGCTGGACCGCGGTTGACGGCTTCTTTCTTTGGTGGTGGTCCTTATGCATGCCAGATCCGTCGCACCAGCATCTACTGAAACTCAACAGAAGTAGCCTCTCCCTCCCACAGCCCCTTGAATCAGTGGGTGCTGGTGTCTGTGGATCTCACTTTGCTTTATCTATCCTTCCCTCCTTCCTCTCTTTAGTTTTTCCTCTGGTCACTTGAGATCTCAATTTATTGGAAGTTTGAGGTTTCTGGGGTTGGCATAAGACTCTGGTTTTGTAACCACGCAGGAGGGGTTTTGTTGGTGCTGGATTTCACTTTGATGGATTGGATGTACTGGCTTCTATGGATCTCACTCTGCCTTATCGATCCTTCCCTCCTTCCTCTCTTTAGTTTTTCCTCTGGTCTCTTGATCTCGCTAAATTTGCTGGAATTTAGAGGCTTCCGGGGTTGGCGTAAGACTTTGATTTTGTAATCATGGGGAAGGCAGGAAGTGTTTGGTCGGTGCTGGATTTCACTTTGATTTATCTTTCTTTTCTCTTTATTTTTTTCTGACCTTTTCTCTGGTCTCCTGACCATTTAAACATCACGACTCTGGCAAGATTCTGAAGTACCTGGTTAAGGCGAAGGGTAATGGGATATTTCTAAGGCTTTAGGTGAATTAATGAGTATAAATTTATACGTATTTGCACGCACACGCACGCGCACGCACGCACGCACGCAAACGCACGCAGGCAAACGCACACACGCAAACGCACGCACGCAAACGCACGCACACACACACACACACACACACACACACACACACACACACACACACACACAAAGAGCAATGATGATAAGACGTTGAATCGGTAAGACTACCGAATGAACAATTCTGAGCTCTTTTAGAAAAAACAAAAAAACAAAAAAAAAAACATTAACAAGCTTGGCAATAAACAATAGAATTCAACTCACATTGTAATGCGATGTGATAAGTAATTTTCACGTTTAGTGGCTCCCATTACAATACGTCTCTTTGCATCACTTTTTTTTTTTAATCCACAAAAATACAGCGACAGACACAGCTTGCTACATAAATATGATGTGGGCGGTCATTCAGCCAACGGGCAAGCGCATTAGCCCACTGGCTAACCCGGAAGTACATTTGTGTGTCAAACGACGCGATTGCTGCTTCTGAAGACTCTGAGCAGATTACCTTCACAGGGCGGCAAAAAGAGGCTGAAATCTGATTGGACCAACAAAAAAAGGAGCATTCTCATACACATACAGAAAACAATGCAGCCAAGAGGAACATTCCAGAATGAAGAGCATAGATATTGTAAATAATAAGTTAATAAAATTACACGCAGCTGATATTCTCTGAGATCTCTAGAAGATGTTGTCCACCAGATTAAGCCATCTGGCTCCCCATGTGATTCTGTTCTCCCTCATTTCTTTAAAGAGGTTCTTCTGATTATCTGCAATTCAGTTCTGGCTATTATCAACAGTAGCCTGTCTTCTGGCGTAGTCCCCAAACAATTTAAACATGCTGTGGTGCAACCTCTCCTGAAGAAACCTGGTCTAGACCAACGTGTGCTGTCAAATTTTAGGCCCATTTCCAAACTGCCTTTTATCTCTAAAATTCTGGAGAAAGTGGTACACATGCAACTAAGCACCTTCTTGGAGGAAAATAAGATCTTAGAGGTTTTCCAGTCAGGCTTTAAGAGGATGCATAGCACAGAGTCAGCCCTGTTACGAGTTTTTAATGACATCCTCCTGGCAAATGACACTGGAGACTATGTATGTCTCATACTGTTAGACCTGACTGCAGCGTTTGATACCGTGGACCACAGTATTCTGTTGGCTCGTTTACAGCACCTGGTGGGCATTGGCGGCAGTGCTCTTGAGTGGTTTCGATCCTACTTGGCCGACAGAACATTCTGTGTTCGCCTTGGGTGCTCCGAGTCCCGCACCGCCCCACTGTCATATAGTGTTCCGCAAGGATCTGTATTAGGCCCCATTCTATTCTCATTGTATCTACTGCCCTTGGGCTCCATCCTTAGAAAACATGGAATTTCTTTTCATTGCTATGCGGATGACAGTCAGATCTATGTCCCGCTTAGTAAAAAGGACGCTTTCTCATTGAGGCCCCTTTTGTCCTGTCTGGAAGAAATCAAAGCCTGGATGGCTTTAAATTTCTTGAACTTCAATGAGAAGAAAACAGAAGTTAAGGTCTTTGGTCCCAGCGGCTCTTCTCATCCTGCCGACTTGGGTCCTCTGGCACAATATCTGAAGCCAACAGCCTCAAACCTGGGTGTCAAGATGAACAGTGACTTCAAACTGGACCAACAAATTGCCGCTGTTGTCGAATCCAGCTTTTTTCATCTTAGACAGCTGGCTAAGGTAAAAAATCTCCTATCTCAGCAGCACTTAAAAATGGTAATCCATGCCTTTGTTACATCTCGGCTGGATCATTGTAATGCACTTTATTTTGGGATCAGCCAGTCCTCCCTGCAGCGTCTCCAGCTTGTCCAAAATGCTGCTGCTCGTCTCCTCACTGGTGCCCGGAAGAGGGAACACATAACCCCTATTCTGGCCTCTCTTCACTGGCTGCCCGTGAAATTTAGAATCCATTTTAAGATTTTTCTATTTGTTTTCAAATCTTTCAATGGTTTTGCCCCACATTATCTCGCTGTCCTCTTGCACCCCTACGCACCTGCCCGGTGCCTCAGGTCAGCAGACCAGACACAATTGGAGGTACCAAGGGCTAAGCGGAGGCTTAGAGGAGATCGAGCCTTTGCTGTTGCCGGTCCCTCCCTTTGGAACGACCTTCCACTAAATATTAGGCAGTCCCCCTCGTTATCCTCTTTTAAAAGACGTCTTAAAACACATCTGTATTCTTTGGCTTTTGGCGCACCATTAGACTTGTTCTTGGTGTTTTGTGGTGTGTATGAGTTTGATGTTTTGTCTACTTATTTATGTATTTATTTGTCTCTTTATTCACTACTTCTTATTTAGTCGCTGATGTAAAATGTATTTACTTGTAACCCCCCCCAAAAAAACAAACAAACAAAAAAAAACAAACAAACTTGTATTTGCACTTCAAAATGTTTGCTTTGTTCTTGTTTACTGCAAAACTGATGTTTATGTACAGCACTTTGTATACAGGAATGCCTGTTCTTAAAGCGCTTTATAAATAAAGTTGAGTTGAGTTGAGTTGATATTAGAATGTTAATTAAAAATATAGGTCAGTGCTTCGGCCTGCAAAGAAAGTCTTACTGGCCCTGACCGTTCAGGTCCAGCTACACTGTATTACCATGAAAAACATTTTTTTTAATGGAATCCATGTAATTCAGTTTGACTTATCACCTTCAATGAAGAATAAAAGCGATTAATGTAGGTCTCCAATCATGATGTGGCTTTTATGATTGGTGATTTTGGGAGTTGCCTGCCATTGCTGCCGGAAACAAATTGTGGCTAGATAGGGTGTAGCCACAGGTGGTCTGTAATTCGGCTCTGTAATTGCTTGGCAAAGTGTATTATGGGACTTCAGACCACTCATCCTCTCCATAGGGTGGACAAGAGGAAAGATGAGTGAGGTAGATAAAAGGAATGGATTGCCTAACGTGATGTCCTGCTGGGAGACAATTCAACAAGATGCTTATAATAAGTCAGACAAATGATTATTATTGTGTGAATTCACAAAACACTTTTGGTGAAGGCTATTAAGACAGATACAAAAAACCTAATGGTACACGTATGGAGACACACTTTCATTCAATTCAAATGCCATTTCAGTTAAAAAAAAAGAAAAAAAAAAGGTTGTAAATGGCTCTCTGAAGTTTGAATGGACGCGTGGAAACTTTTATGTTGCACACTATAAAAATCAACATGAACTGCTTGCTTTTAGAACACACGAGTCGACTCTGCTCCAGTATAGTTTTGCTGAATCAACGTCCATCATTTTCCAACTAAAACCGTCCAGAAAACAATTTCTGAGCTTTGCAAGTTTACATAATCCACCCGTGGAGGTCTGCATGCAGTTCCTCATAAATGTATTTGGTAGGGATGTAAGATATCCAAACATCACGATATGAAGATCACTATACGATAATTATCACAATATTGTGGGGGGTTTGGCGATATTTAAAATCACAATATTGTGCTTTTGTACATAACAGCAATGCATATAAACCACATACAACAGGGGTGTCCAAACTACGGCCCGGGGGCCATTTGCGGCCCGCTGTCCATTTTTCAGTGGCCCGCGGCATATACTAAAAATAGCATTTGACTCAGTTCAAATAAAATAAAAACAAAAATGTTTAGAGATTGTCAAAGTAAGAAAGGAAGTTGTCTAAAAACAAGGTGCTATTAAAGTTTACTTTAGTTAACTAAACTAACGAAAAAAATAAAATTCAAAAAATAATTTTGTTAACGAAATAAAATAAAAGCGAAGATGCTTTTTTAAAAAAGAAAACTGAAACTACATTTTATTTTTACAAAACTAACTAAAATAAAACTAACTATAACTATAGCAAATGTGTCCTTCGTTTTAGTCTTTGGTAATTAATTTAATGCATGAGCCTTTGGGGATGATTTTAAATGTGATTTTTAGTAGATTTAGTTTGATATAAACCGGAATAATGACGTCACACCAATGGTGTTTTTTCAATATTGCGCACACGTAATACACAAAAAAAAAACTAAAACTAATACTGAAACTAACTAAACTAAAACTAAGCATTTATTAAAGAACTAAAACTAATACGAAAACTAACAGAACCACCTTGAAAACTAATTAAAACTAAGTTAAAAAAAAAAAAAAAACTCAAAACAAAATAAAAACTAAAATGACAAAAATTCCCAAACTATAATAACCCTACTGCCATATTACAAATAAATTGGTTTATATACTGTAGCATTTTTCTAAATATGCAAAAGCACAAATAAATTATTTGTACAATTTTTAGGACTAAACACAATTTCTCTTCATAACATTATGTGGCCCTTGCGTCCTTCTGATTTTCTGTATGTGGCCCTCAAATGAAAAAGTTTGGACACCCCTGACCTACAATCTCTATTAACAGTATTGAGGCACTTATTTGCTAATGCAAGCACACGTTTTTCGCTTCACAAGCAAATTAGATTCCCCTTCATCTGACAATTAGCATATAATTTAAACATAGAAGGCCAAAACATCCCTAATGAAAATTATATTGCACTAATAAACTAGCCACTAGAGGGTGCTAGAACTGCACAAATGGAAATCAACCTGACTTTTTAAACAGATGTGTTCCTTTTTAATGTTGTGAACATGACGACGACGATATTGTGGCAGTTTTAATATCACGATATCACGGTATTGCCCTTATCGTTACATCCCTAGTATTTGGTGCGCTTCGGTCTCCCGTATGGACTCTAGCAAATCACTTTTGCTTCCGCCCTGATTGTGACTCTTGCACACCTATTTTAAAGGGAATGAGAGGGGCCGCTTCCATTGGCGGCGAAGGCAGTCGGCTGCGTTTAAGCCCATAAAAGCGCAAAACACCCGTTTCTAAATTAACAAAACTGATGAAGTCTGCCAGGATGTCGCCAAACATCCTTTCAAATCGATGGAATAAAAGTGTCCAAAATCTCAATGCAAACTTGAGCATTTCCCGAAGGTGTAATGAATGCCAGCTCACCTGTGCATTCACCTGACACGCAGCTCCATATCATCGATGACTGTGGAAATTTTCACATTTTCTTCGGGCACTCATCTTTACAATCCCATTGGAACAGCACCAAACAAATGTTCCAGCCAGCGTCATTGACTTTGCCCAATGCGGATTTGTCATCCATAATTCTTGATTGCTTTTTTTAAGACCATTGTAGCTTTGTTTTATTTCATGGTTTTAGGGGTTAAGGTTGGTTTGTATGTAAATCCCATTTTCTTTAGGCAATTTCTTATTGTTTGGTCACAGACGTCGACTGCAATTTCCACTCATTTGTTATGTTACGCATTTTCTATTTTCAATACATATGGGTTGGAAGTTTTTTTTCTCTTGATGCTTTGAGATCTTCCTTGGCCTACCAGGACACTTCCCTTTTACAACCTTCCATTTTGTTTATACTTTGTCCTGATCTTAGTCAATGCATGATTACTGGGAAGAACCAACAGGTTTTGCATTCTGTGATGTTTTATCTTCTTGATAAAGTTGTATAATTCTCTCTTTTGATTCCACTGACATCTCTCATTTAGGAGCCACTTGGGGCAACAGCTCTCCAAGCTGTGAACACTCTTATTTAGCCGCTAACTAATTACCAGATTCAGTCTGTTGCAAGTGCTTTTTATAGAACTGAAAATTACACGATGATGACATCATTTTTTCCTCAGAATTGAGTGATTTAATATTTTTTAACTTGCACCCAATCTACTTGTAAAAAAAAATGATGACTGATTCCAACAAGGGCGGCACGGTGCATGACTGGTTAGCACGTCTGCCTCCCAGTTCTGAGGACTGGGGTTCGAGTCCAGGCTCCGGCCTTCCTGGGTGGAGTTTGCATGTTCTCCCCGTGCCTGCGTGGGTCTTCTCCGGGCACACTGGTCTCCTCCCACATTACAAAGACATGGATGGCAGTAGGGGTGTTAAAAAAAAAAATCGATTCGGCGATATATCGCGATACTACATCGCGCGATTCTCGAATCGATTCAATAATAGGCAAAATCCCTTTTTTTTTTTTTTTTTTTTTTTTAGGATTCACACCTTAAGCATGGAAGAATGTTATATGAACGGAACATTAAGCCTTAGTATTTTATTTTAATGCTGTTTAAACATGAAACAGATTACAACCTCTATAAGACTGAAATTTCAGATAAATAAATAATACATTTTCATATAAATCTTACACTCTACAAGCTTACTGATTAGTATTTTCTAAATTTGAATGAAAAAAAATCGCAACAATCGACTTATAAATTCGTATCGGGATTAATCGGTATCGAATCGAATCGTGACCTGTGAATCGTGATACGAATCGAATCGTCAGGTACGAGGCAATTCACACCCCTAGATGGCAGGTTAATTGGGTGCTCTGAATTGTCCCTAGGTGTGCTTGTGAGTGTGGATGGTTGTTTGTCTCTGTGTGCCCTGTGATTGGCTGGCAATCAGTCCAGGGTGTACCCCGCCTACTGCTCAAAGCCAAATGAGATAGGCTCCAGCACCCCCCGCAACCCTTTTGAGGAATAAGCGGTCAAGAAAATGGATGGATGGATGATTCCAACAATGTTCTTGATTGCTTTTTATGTGGATTTTAAACATCTTTTTAATTTAGAGTTTGTTAAAGTCAAAAGGGTGTAATTTTTGAATAAAAATTGTTTTGCCCCTTTTTTCCAAAATGAAGCATTTCATTCTCAGCACATGAGTGTTGATTCGGATTGTATAGTAAGTATAGTATTTGACAGTGGTTGTAGATAACGTCCCTTTTGGTAAAACAGGTTGTAAACATGATCCTTCTTAAGTCAACATTTTCAATGTTCAACAATTTTAACATAATAAAGTGTACCGTCAAACTGCATGGCTCGGCTCGTCCATGTCTGTTGTCAAGAGTAATGCTTCACCCCTTCCAGCTCTCTCACTGACTTTGTTTGTTGTACAGGTGAGGCAAGGTGACCTTGATGTTGGAAACAACAACCGTTTCCAACATGTTAAACATATAACATGGACACCATTTCTGTGGCAATATGCAGAAAGATTGGCAATGCGATTGGCTTCCACTGGGCTGCATTCTATTCATAATTTTTTTTTTGTGTTTAAATCATCTCCTCGTGATGCAAATGTTCAATTTTTGCGTTTCCTGAAAAATCAGAAAAAATGACTTAGGGCGATTGCGTCGATATGCAAAACAATGTTGTCTGTTGACAAATATTAAATGCAAGACGGGTAGGAAAAATTTCCAATAGCATGCATAGGTACAAAATAATTATTAATTTTTTGTGATGTCAGACGGTGGTGCAAACTCTTTTGTTTGAGGGACTTGCGATTTTTGGTCAAATACAGACTTGTATGATTGATGCCAGGGATGTTTGATTATAGAGGTTCCGCTTTATATTGTGCTTAGCTCATGAAAGTAGATGCTTGTTGAGATTTGTGTTCATGAGTTCGTTTCTTTTTCTACAGATGAAATGGCTAACCCATCTCCAGCAAAAAGTATAGGCGACCCTGGAATCACTCCGCTGTCTCCCACACACATTCAGGCAATTCTTTTATTTTCATTAACATCATAGCTGTTTGTGACATTACATTTCTTTATCCTGCAGCTTGCTATAAACATGTATAAACAAATAGTCTTTTACTTGACACGAAATTCTTAAATTAAATTTTCCACTGTGATAATTTGAACTGATTAAAACACGCACACACACACAACCACACATTTGCACACACGCACGCACGCACGCACGTACGAACCCTTACCTTAACCCCAACCAAAATGCATTTCAAACATAAATTCTAAAACCAAGTCTTGACCCTCAAAATGAGGTGTTGAGTTGTGAGGACCGGCCAAAATGTCGTCGTTTCGCATAATTGTCCTCATTCGCTTGGTTAAAAATGTGTTTTTGCCCAATATCATCTATTGAGATGTTAAACTTCCTCACATTTAAAAGGGTTCAAATCAAAGCTTGGATGATGTACTTACCTGCTAGTGGATTGGACTTTCCAGTGTGGTCTTTCAACATTTCCTGAATGTATTGGGTCAATACATACACTTACTTAGAAGTTGAATGTGCCAAAACTTCAAACTGGTTTTCTCAAAACAAGTCATTTCAACCTGGCGACACAGAAATTGCTGTAACGTCATCCATTTTTGAGCTACTTAATGCATGAATACTGTATCTCAATTTTCAATTTAAATTAATCATTGCACGTCATCCTTTGCATTAATGTCGGTGTTATGTTTGTGCAGCAGAATGACACAGACCAGGTTCCGTCAGGAATGGCCTTTGTGGTGGTGGTGGCAATTGACTTTGGCACAACATCAAGCGGCTATGCTTATGCATTCACAAAGGAGCCGGAATGCATTCACACCATGAGGTATGTCATATTTTTATGTACAGTAGTAGTTGAGCTTGGAGTTAGACATTATCAAGGATATAGCTCATTTTTCAAAGGAGGATTGAGGACAAGGGAATTATAGTACTCTTAATAGTATAATTAATTAATTATTAATTAGTTAAATTAGTAGTATACTTAATGCTAATTATTTGAATAAAATGATGGAATATAATTGTGAGAGTGTTGACCAGAGCCCCCCAAACGCACTCCTATTAAAGCTGTGGGCCTCAGTGCCTGGCTCCATAGGCGCTTAATGGCTTTTATTTCAACACTAGCTGACAGGTGTTTAAGTTGCAACTCATAATGGTTCTTCACATTCTTGGCATTACTCTCAGCAATGGGTTTTGCTTCTAAAGAGCAAAATTACATAGTAAGGTGAACTGATTAACAAATAAAATTAATAATGCTGTGATTTCAGCGTTCTAGTCACATTGCTGTGGTCATCTCAAATCTCCAGCAGATAAATTCTTCATAATTCCCTAGCAAACAGTAGGAGGGACATATCTCAGGTGTGTGGCAGTCTCCAAGCTGAGGGTTGTGAGTTTGTTCCTCAACCCTTGAATGCTCATTTATAGTAGGAAAGGTCTTGTGTTTTAAGGAGAATTGGACATTAATCCAAGAAATTATCATTTAACTGGCTAATCCTTTCAAAGGACTAATACAGAAAATGTTATAGTTGCAGAGGTGGGCACCTCAGTCAATCATCAATTCCCATCGATGACAATACCAACCTTTCGCTAAGTGCTTCCGCATTTTCGGTAAACGCTTTATGACACAAAGCCTTGCAAAAATACACAGAATGAGAAGGACTGTCTGTACTCACCCTGATTGACGGTTGTAAACCTGCAGCAGTTGCTACTCTCCGTGTATTTTTTTTTTTTTAGGCTTTGCGTCACTGTGCACTCACCGAAAGGTGAGCTCGTCATTGACGGGAATTGACGATTGACGGAAGTGCCCATCTCCCATCTCTATACAGTATATTCATGGCACTTCTATGTTATTTCCTAATTTCCCCAGACGTTGGGAGGGTGGTGATCCTGGAGTATCCAACCAGAAGACACCAACCACAATCTTGCTGACCCCAGATAGAAAATTTCACAGTTTTGGCTATGCAGCACGTGACTTTTATCATGACCTTGACCCCAGTGAGTCGAAGCACTGGCTCTACCTGGAGAAATTCAAAATGAAGCTCCATACCACAGCGGTAAGAATCATGCTGAAATTCTCATATAATTGGTACCAGGATAAGCATCGTAATGTCCATCCGTCCTTCCATCCATTTTCTTGACCGCTTATTCCTCACAAGGGTCGCGGGGGGTGCTGGCGCCTATCTCAGCTGGCTCTGGGCAGTAGGCGGGGGACACCCTGGACTGGTTGCCAACCAATCGCAGGGCACACAGAGACGAACAACCATCCACACTCACACGCACACCTAGGGACAATTCGGAGCGCCCAATTAACCTGCCATGCATGTCTTTGGAATGTGGGAGGAGACCGGAGTACCCGGAGAAGACCCACGCGGGCACGGGGAGAACATGCAAACTCCACCCAGGAAGGTCCGAGCCTGGACTCGAACCGGAGACCTCAGAACTGGGAAGCGGACGTGCTAACCACTCGACTACCGTGCCGCCCGAATCATAATGTATCTATTTTAAATAAATAACAGTCCTAGTATCATCTATCAATTCTGTTCACCACCGTCCTAAACAGATGTATATGTACATGTATGTATGTATATGTAGATGTACAGATGTGTTCCTGCTCCTGTTACTATCCGATTGGTCGAATGTACCTCCCATCACCCGCTTTAAACAAATACTGTACTGTTGAAATGGTGCCAAAAGAGGGCGCTAGGCGTTCATATAATAAGTAAGTAGTATAAGATGATGGACGGTACATTCGTCCAATCAGAGTCGTCTGATTCCCCCTGCCCTCCCTCCACATACACACCACTTCCGGGAGGAAAATGTTGATGTGCTTTGTCATTTGTCAATTTGTTTTTAGGTTTTGTGTTTGTGTTTGTTTTTTTGCTATATATATTTTTTACATTTTTGTATGCCATTGTGCTTAAGTTTTTATTTTGGGGTTTTGGATTTGTGTTTGTGATTACATTTTGTTTTTGCTTCGTTATTTGTTTCTGTGTTTTTGATTTGTATATGTGATTACATTACCTTTTTTATTTTTGCTTAGTTTTTTTGTTTTTGTGTTTTTTTTGGTTTGTGTTTGTGATTACCTTTTTGTTTTATGATTTTTGATTTTCTAATGTGTTTCATTTTTGTTTCTGTGATTTTTTTTTTCTGTTTTTGCAGTTACTTTTTGTTTTGTTTTTTTACTTAGTTATATGCGGTTGTTATATTTGCTGTGTTGTTTCATGTTTATTGATTTCAGAGCCACCGTAGTTTTGTAATTTATGTAAAGCTACCCTAACCTCTGTGTCATCGTTTCCACAAACAGAATCTGTCCATCAACACGGATCTCCAGGCAGCCAATGGGAAGCGTGTGAAAGCTTTGGACATCTTTGCATATGCACTGGCTTTCTTTAAGGAGCAAGCCCTAAAAGTAATGTACCTGACTGATACATTGATGATAGGCATTACATATTCACATGAATTGCATACATTATTTGTCACGTAAACTGGGAATGCATGTTGGGAAAGGTATTGTGTTCATATATAAACAAAATCCCAAAACATAACAATTATACCTAAGAAAAGAAAATGACTTTGAGTTCACAAAATCTGCAGGTTCATTTCCCATCTCAATTATGCACTCACAATTCTCGGTTCTGTTTGTATGTGTTGACTCATAAAAAACAATTACAGTATGTCTTCTATAGGTAGGTCAAAAGTGAAAGTATATGTTCACAGTTATGTTATTGTATTGTTATTAGTGCTGTCAAACGATTAAAAATCTGATTAAATTCACTGCCTTTGACAAGTATACTTGTCAATTGTATTTTTTAGAGCGGTGCTAAATGGGGGCGAATCTGAGCATGCTCCACTGTAAATATCAAACTTGGAAACAACTTTACTGATGCCCAACCACCGGTAGATGACATCATTGCCCCATTTTATAGGAAATAAACACAGTTTCAGAGTCCATGGGAGAAATGGCTGTATTTTGGCAAACCTACATTTTTCTGCTGTCAATTATAAAAGAACGGGACGGCACAAAAAGTAGGGAGTCTATTCTGTTATTTGGTAGATTCGGTTTATATATAATTATTGAATGTAATATCACGTGAGTATTGGAAATGTAAAAATTTTCTATAATGACTGGCAGTGAATGAGTTAATCTGGATTAATCAAAATTTAAAAGTGTGATTAATCAGATAAATTACTTGCATAATATAAAATACAAAATACCGTAATATTTTGACATTAATGCATTTTATTATCTGAATGTCATTTGCAAACATTGATTAAATGCATGTACGCAATTGCATGCATGCGTGTATTGCTCAAAACGTAACAGCATCATATCAATTGGGTGCAATACAGCAATTATTAATTAATTAAACGCAAATTACTTTTGTTTTATCTAAAGTCCCATCGGGGTGTTTTTTTAAAGCGAAATTTACCACCGAGCACACCAACTGGAGTCACCCCGCTCATTTTGGAACAACAGGCGTAGGAAATGCCGTGCATTGAACTAATCACTGACCTGCGCAGGCTTCAATGTAACCATCCGCGATTACGTTCAAGGCTCAAGTGCGGTAAAAAAAAATAGTGCGATTAATATGCGTTAATATGTGATTAATGCGACATTTTTCTGTGATTAATTAATCTATTAACGCTTTAACTTTGACAGCCCTAATTGTTATTTAAATTATTCTTATTATATTGTTGTTCTGTCTATGCCAGTGGTATATAATGGCAAGCATAACAAATAAATGCCCTTCAACTGGATGGCAAAAGGTAAAATTAATATTTGTATCCACCTGTTGCCATTCATCCAATAAAATAAGTCATGGCCCCCTTCAAATACAATATATCAACTTTGTGTTCAACTAAGCCCAGATTTCACAGAGTAAATAATTACATTTCTAACTAAACTAAGACAATATAATTATATCAGTATGCATATTTTTTTTATTTGGGTTTGATGGTTTTCAGCAAGGATTTTTATATGTTAAACTCTGTGCCTTGGCTCCACAGGTTGGAAAACACTGATCTAATCATGACTCTTCTAAATTAAAACTCAAGTTATAAAATAAGTCATATATGATGACATGGACTAAGATGTCATAATTCATATCCAAAAGGGGTAGACGAGTGGTTATTATGCACATTATGTGACTGAGCTCAGCTCACAATGTAGTCTTCATTTATTCATTCATGGGACAAGAATACACAAAATTGTCAGCTTTTTGACTCGAAACATCACCACAATGGATTTGAAATTAAACGATTTACTTAATCTGCAGACTTTTAACTATAATTTGAGTGTGTTTACATTCAAGTTAGGAAAACACTATAGGAATTAGAACAATGTGTGTATGCCTTCCTGGTTTGAACAATGGGGCTGGCTAGCTGCATGCTAGCATCGCATAGCCTTGGGTTCAACCAAGTTTCTGTGATAATCAAAACACCTCAGTCACGAACATTGCAATTACCCTGAGTAGTATTTCCCTGTTGTCATTTTTATGTACCAGAGATCTTGAATTGGCTATATACTGTATAGTCTAGTGGTAGCATGACTGTGACACTGGCATCATTATCAACTGGAGATGCCTCCTAGGCAGACCACGCCCCGCTGTTATATGATTGGCTACTGTATTGCTGGAAGGATACGACACACGTTCTGTTCCGTAAAACCTTGGATGCCACCATCTTTCAAAAAACATTATACCCCAATTCATACATACACACAAACTTTCAGTACATGCAGCACTCAGGGTGTATTTGTTTTTCATCTTGCAGGAGCTGAGTGATCAGACAGGTGGCGAGTTTGACAATAATGATGTTAGATGGGTCATCACGGTTCCTGCCATCTGGAAAATGCCTGCAAAGCAATTCATGAGGGAAGCTGCTTATAAGGTGGGCTTTGGGGCTCCAACTGCTATTCTTACACACAGTATCATATTATTTATATACTGCACATCAGGGTGTCAAACTCATGTTAGCTCAGGGGCCGCATGGAGGAAAATATATTACCAAGTGAGTCGCATCGGGAAAATAACGGTATAAAACTTAAAAGCGAGTGCAGTCATTTATATGCAGATTTTCGCTATTTGTGGGCCAGCCCTAAATTACGGAGCTCAACTGTAATCATATTGTTCCGAAAAATAACACAGACGCAAATGGAACGCGGCAACATTTTGCCTGTGTAAGTTCAGGACGTGTTAAATCTACCTGTTTTGCATATAGTATACTGTTCACAGAATGCATTGCGTGGCGCAGTTAACTCATTCACTCACCCCCAGCACATTTTTCGCGGTTTTACTGGATTTTGACTGATTTTGCAAGGGCCACATAATATTGTGTTCTATTGTTATAAAAACATGGAACCTACCAAAACAAAAGATGAGTCTCTTCTTTCATCAGGAAAAAAAAGGTATATTTCTATCTGTTTCCATTTTGCAGCAATTGGCATTAGAATCTAGTAAAGTTTCATCAGTATTCACAAATCTGTTTAAAACAGTGGGGGAAAAGAGCTTTTTGTAACATGGCCCAGGTTGATCTCTTATACTCTGCTGCCACCTACTAGCCGGTTTTGTAATAACTACCATTGCCTGACGCAATCTCTTCAGTTCAGAGGCTGCATCAAAGCCTCCTATATGCTCTAGCATAAAATATATATATATATATATATATATATATATATATATATATATATATATATATATATATATATATATATATATATATATATATCTTTGGGAGCATGGTAATATTTAAAATAGAACATATTTATAGGTTTTTGGGAGCAAATGCGTTAATGACGTTATAAGGACGCTAATCCTTGTCATAGCTATTTGTATTACCAGTAAGTGAATATGTGTCATATTTAACACGTTTATTTAAAAATAATAATAATAATAATAAATAATAATAATAATAATAATAATAATAATTAAACAAACTGTCACTTTTAAGTTGTGTGTAAAATAATGACATCCAGGATGATTCCTCCGTACAAGTTGCATTGCTCATCTGAGAACTGCTTGTGAAATTACAAATTTATATATTTGTTTATTTATTTTTTTAACTTTACAAAAGCATCCCGCGAGCCGGATTAAACTCCTTTGCGGGCCTGATCCGGCCCGCGGGCCGTATGTTTGACACCCCTGCTGTACATCAATGGTTAGTTATTCAAGACAGTATTGGACACAATCTACAAATATGTTGAATTTGAATTATGAATGTTACAGCAGAGGATTTCATATCATACTTGAGTACAAAAATGTCAGTGTTCATTCAAATCTGTAAATTCCCAGTAAGTGTGAATGCGAGTGCAAATGATTGATTTTTTGGGTGTGTGCGTGTCATCCTTGTGATTGAGAGGTGATCAGTCTTGTGAGTGAGCAGAGACTGGCTCATGATTCCCTAAAAGAACTTCCCATGGCTGAAATAAGAGCCTTCAATGGATCCTGTGCATCTGTGATGCAGAGCTGTGCTTAGCACAGTATGTCTTTGTCTCTTGCATGCACATTCTCACATAATGCACTGAATTAGACAAATACAAGTAGATTAGATACATAGAAAGCAATGCATACTCAAAATTCACACAGGAAAGAGTTGTGTTTAGTTCAGTGGTAAAACATGAACATATGCTGCAGCAAGCCCTCTGAGCAGGTGACCCCTATTCAATTCCCATGCCAAACGGTCCTTTCCTGCATATCGTTCCCTTTCTCTCTCCCGTTTCCTGTCTACTCTCCAACGGTCCTATCAATTGAAACATGCAGAAAGGCCGTAGTCCAGATTTGAACCCATCACTTCCAAGGCGGATGTCTGAACCAGTCAGCTAGCTGCTGTGCCACATTTTTTGTGAAGTCACATTTTTCGTGAAAAAAAAATAAATACAAATAGTACTATCAATAATATACACTGCAGAATACACAGCAAAATTGCCAATGTTAGATTAACACAAATTGTTAAATCTAACACTAGCCAAGTGTTTGTGTCCACATCACTGAGTGTAAATCTGAAACTTTTCAGTGTTAAATTTTTCAACAACCAGTGTAACTCCAACACTGTATAGTGTTTAAAAATAATAATAATAAAGGATTCTGCACTGGTGTCAGTGTTAAACATTTAATTCTGCCAAACTACACTTACTCTTGTGTTGAAACACGTATTGCACTGGTGTCAGTGTTAAAATGTAACTCAAACTACACTTTACTCTGGTAAAAGGTACTTCATTTATATGGAGTTTTTAAAGCCCTCAAAGCGCTTTACATTTTGACTATTGAGCATCAGGAGCAGCTGTGGATTCAGAATCTTGCTCAAGGATACTTTGACATAGTCACTCTGGCCTCGGATCGAACCCGAGCTCTCACGGTTGTGAGACGACCACTTTTCCACTGAATCACGCCGGACCAACAACATCAACAACAACAATTGGATGCATTGCTATTGAAATGTAGACTGCACTGGAAACTTGGAAAGTTTCTTTTTCACCGGAAATGACGGTGTGGTCAACACCCAACATCCACCCCAACACTCTAGTAAATTTACCCTGACAGTGTAACTTTTTATCCTATCAGTGTTCAAATAACACTGCTTACTGCATATTTGATCCAACACTGGAATTTTAACACTGACTGATTTGGTATGTACAATTCACTAATTTATTAGATTAAATGAATTTAAAAAAATAGAAGAAATTATTAAAGGTCCTCTGAAATGAAATGTTCACTTTTTTAGATTTTCAATCATAAATATGACTTACCATAGCCTGACTAAAGCCTGGTCTACATGGCAGGAGAATTGGTGCGATTTTAGCCCCGAATTTCCCCTCCGGACAATCGTAAGTACACGCCAAGACGCAAGCGATAATCTTCACAGATAATCCTGCCGTGTGTATTGTCACCACACACGGCACCTCCCGATATCGGCGCTCGGAAGGACCCTCGACTTGAAATCGGGCATATCCAACATGTTGGATTTTTTTGGCCCGATTTCGCTCCGCGCAGCAGATTGACAGTGACGTGCAGCCAATCAGAAAGCGAGCCAGCGAGGAAGCCGGTGGGGAATCCAAAATCAAAACAGTCATGACGCAGCAGAAAGTCTGTGCTCGCGCTATTACGATCTTTTTAGTTTTTTAATTATTTGTATTATTATTATTATTATTATTATTATTATTATTATTAATATTTTTTCATACACGTACACACATTCTCCACAAATAAACGTGGTCTCCGGGTGGGACGCCAACCCGCGCCGCCAACCCGTGCCGCCAGCACCGCGCCGAGGGCAAGCGATGTCTCGCCAGTGCCCATTTACACTCCTTTAAACAACACCTTTTCTTTTTATGCCGCTTTTTCGGCTGAAAACCAGGATCGACTCATGTTGACGACTCGGAAGCCACGTTTAATCTTGAGAGGTTTTGCGAGACTTCCCGTCACATTCTTGAATGAACTCGGCTCGTGTGGAGTGTGTTGATTGTGCAGTGTGGCCGCACACCACGCACGGTACGTTCAAAACTGGAACTCCCGTGATTTTTTCTCTACACGTGTGGTGTCTGTCAAAGATTGGAAATCGGCCGACAATTTTAAAATCTTGCCATGTGAACCAGGCTTAAGTCCCCAAAGCTGTGAGATAAACGACCCATGTTTCCCTTTCCTATGAGCGTTTGTATCAAAGTAGCTCAAACAGAACTCTCAAATGGGCTGTTACAGCAGATCGGTTTTATACGTCACTAACCCCACTTTTTTCGTTTTTACACGTCACTAGCTCAGCGTGAACCCCACCCTCACAATTTTCAACCTCTTCCCCCCACCGGAGATTTCCAACCCACGAACAAACAGCAGCAGCAGGAGGACAGCATGGCAGCAAAACAACCCCATAGGAACTGCTCTGAACCAGAGTGTACAGAGGACAAAAACATTTTTCTAATGCCACAGAAAGGCATATTTATGCATTAAATATGCCCAAGCAACTCCCAAAACGTGTGTCAGTTAGTGGGGTGACAGATTTCACGGCCCTGGATCTCCGGCCCGGAGGGTCATGGAGGGCCGGCACTCACACCGTTGGAAATCCGAGGTTGAGCCGGTTCAGGGGATGTGCTCGTTTTCCCCATCGGACCTCTGGTTCGACCTGTAGGGGGGTGTCAATCCCAGTAGCTGTACCCGGAAAATATGCATTGTGAGGCGGGTTAGCAGCCCTGACAGTTTGTGGCAAACATTTAACTGACGACTGCTTCAAGAATTTGGGACAATACAAACGTGGATTAGCAGAACATCTTTCACTTACCCCGGGATCGGTACATATTATTACCTACTATTGAAACTAAAGCATGCAAAAGCATGCACCAATATTCCTTCAGGAGTAGATGTGAAGACTCCGTTTGTGAACAGGAGCGCACGGAAAAGATGAGACTTGGCCACGCCCAACTCATTTTGTAGTCAAAAACACACGAAAGTCTGGCGAGCCATGGCCACACCCACCAAATTCCGCTTGTTTGATGCTAGGCTAACAGTAGACCTACCTGGAGATTGCAACTCCACAACAAGGTACAATTTCGTGAACATTTCTTTTGATACAGTATCAGGGCATCCAGAGGATGGTGTCATTGTTGCAAATCTCATTTCAGGGGATCTTTAAAAAAAAATAAAAAAATAAAAAATAGGTGGTTTTATTTTATTTACTTATTGCACCTCATCTACGAATGAACTGCTCATCTGTTTGTTTCAAGAATCTAAGGTGGCTCTTGAGCTCAAACGTTAGCCAACCCCTGCGATTAAGGAGAAATGAAAATGGACCAAGCTTGTCCCTGCGGACCACTAATGCGGGTCACTTGGGTGTGGCTGTCTGCAGCGTGAAATGAGGCAGCAGGCATGGAACAGAAGAGAATGAAAGTACAGTGTTCGATGGATTGTGATAGAGGATCAAGGACAGAAATTCAATCAGGGGTGGGGTAGCATTCCTTGCCTAGTTTATTTTATGGAACAATGCGTAAATAGCTTTATTGTTTTCTTTTAAGATGAGATGATAAAAGCAAGTTTCACACCAGAGTATTAAGCACAGTTTGTGGTGGTTATGTGTTGAAGGTTGATCAAATAAAGGTATCGGAGAGCAGTTAATGTTGAAACATATTCAACTACTTCCACATACACTATATTGATAAAGTATTCAATTTTGGGATTAAGTCAAGCCGAGATTGTGTGTCAAGCCCTATTTAATTTCGCAAGTATCACATACTCTTCTGGATAACTGGGCTAACATTCCCTATGTGCCAAAATCGTTCTAGAGTCTATTATGAGAAGAAGTAGAACTACAAAGACTTTTGTAACTCATGGTAGTGGTAAATGCATCCACGTGGTTGCATTTGAGAAACACTGACATAATGATTGTAGCATGTTTGTTTACTGTTAAAATGGGAATTAATAGAAATAAGATGTGGCGCATTATTCTACAACTGGCCATATCATCCTAATACTGCAGTACATCATCATGACACATTGAAATGCCTCATCATTGTTATGGTGATATGAATGAGCATACTGCTTTATAGTTCAGATCGTTACAGATGACTTCAACAATCGACTGCACTGCAGTTCATCGGCAAGTACTCTCTAGTCAGTCTTTGTATTTTGGGATACTCATTGAACCAATACACTACAGTATGCCGGCCTTCCTTTTGTTTTGATTGCAGTACATGTTTCCTGTGTGTATGTGTGCTAAAACAGGCGTAAAAAGGAAGTGCACTGTGGATGATTTCATGAGTGCAGACACAGGAAGAAGGAGGGGGGGCTTTTAGCTCTTATCAGCCGTGTGTCTGGAGGCAGGGATGGAGGGGTGAGCTGACAGTGGAGAGAAAATGAGCAGTGGTTGGGTTGGGCATCTGCAGTGACTCAGCGTTGGCACAGAGCTTCGGTCATAGAGGACAGAGGGAGGGATCCACAACTCGGCATCTCTCCTGGGGCCATGACGTAATCTACAGATCCAAAGCCCCTTCTTTTATAATCTACTGAACCCATTTTATTCTCACCACCTCAGACATACAGTAAAAGCTAATCATTTTACCCTGTGGATTCTTTGAAACAGTTGTGTAGTTTCCTTTTTAGATATAACTTATCAGGTTCTATTTATCCGTTAATAGAAACGTATACAGTACTGTACATGCTTTCTTATTATTGATCTAATACAGTTTAATCTTTGGTTGATTGTGATGTTAGATAGGCATGTTCAAGAAACATTTGTGCTTTGTGCTATTGGCTTCAATTGTCTCATTTTTTTTAGGTTATTGTCACAACCATGGAGAAGATTGTTTATGAAAATCAGTGTTACTCGAATTAGATCAATGTGATTAGTTTATCACTTTGACACTTTGTTTTATGTGTGTACCTAATTAGGTGGATGTGTGTTTAAAAAAATTAATTCAGATTGATATGTTTTGTTTTGTTTTTTATATTATATATATATATATATTATAAAAATTAGTGTTGTTACTAGGGGTGTTAAAAAAAATCGATTCGGCGATATATCGCGATACTACATCGCGCGATTCTCGAATCGATTCAATAATCGGCAGAATCGATTTTTTTAAGATTTTTTTTTTTTTTTTTTTTTTTAGGATTCACACCTTGAGCATGGAAGAATGTTATATGAACGGCACATTAAGCCTTAATATTTTTATTTTAATGCTGTTCAAATGTGAAACAGAT
Source organism: Festucalex cinctus (assembly GCF_051991245.1). NCBI lineage: Eukaryota > Metazoa > Chordata > Actinopteri > Syngnathiformes > Syngnathidae > Festucalex > Festucalex cinctus. The sequence continues at coordinate 22,686,870 of NC_135424.1, forward strand.
TGCAAACTGTTTGTGTACAGTGGCTCACGGTTATAAGCCTCAAGTTTTAGATAAATATATTCATACAAATCTTACAGTGTACATGTACAAATTTACTGATAGTATTTTCTAAATTTGAATGGAAAAAAATCGCAACAATCGACTTATAAATTCGTATCGGGATTAATCGGTATCGAATCGTGACCATTCGTATCGGGATTAATCGGTATCGAATCGAATCGTGACCTGTGAATCGTGATACGAATCGAATCGTCAGGTACTAGGCAATTCACACCCCTAGTTGTTACGATACCGATACTGGTGTCGGCAGAGGCGCCGATACTGCATTAAAACAGTGTTATCAGTATCGGTGAGTACTCTTAAGTAACATGCCGATACCGTTAATTCCAACGCTAATATAGGATTTTGGATGCAGCATCTTGATCACTGATATGTGACATGTTCACTTCATGCTGATCTAAGATATCCTATTGGCCCTTGAATGCTTTGAACTAATAGCAGGACAGCTTAACTCTTTGACTGCCCAAGACGTTTCATGATGATTAGTAAAATTCCAATGAATGGAATGCGATCTTTCATTTCGTAGCCACATTGTATATGTAGTAATGGCAAACAATATTCTTTTTGCCTTGAAAGATGAGTTAAAATGCTCAAAAGCGGCTGGCACTGTGGATTTTTTTGTTTTGTTTTTATAACGCCTGGCAGTCAAAAGTATCGATATGATATCGGTATCGGCCGATACTGCAAAGCTGGGTATCGGAATCGGGGGCCAAAAAACAGTATCGGAAAAACACTAATAAAAATGTTCTCTCCTTTTCCTTTGTGTAGTCTGGTCTGGTGTCCCGTGACAACCCGGAGCAACTTATCATTGCTCTGGAACCTGAGGCAGCATCAATCTACTGCCGTAAGCTCCGCCTCCACCAGATGGTGGACTTGAGCAACCAGACCACTCAGAATGGCTTCAGTCCCACAGACAATGTTGGAAGTACAATGACCCAAGGTACTTCCCATTAAACAGTAACGTAAGATCGTAAAGACACAGCCTGTATCTCACTGCTAGGGTGCACGAGTGTTGCATTTTCGGCAGACTTCTTTCAGTGTTGCAAAACATAGAAATGACACTTGCCAGACACCATCAAATCCTCTTTTCTCTTTATAGTCTGTGCGGCGAGTGTCTGTGCAACTTTGAACAAAGCCTACAAAAAAGTAACACTCGCTACGTGCGCGCACATTCGCAGTGAGATGCGGGCTCTACTGTGACTTTGTACATGTTTTTTTTTCATCAAAAATGTCTTTTTCTGCTGTATGTTGATTCTTCTGTAGCTTCTCCAGGCCATGGTAAACAAACCTTTATTTTAAATTCAGACAGTTGCATGCCAGCCAAATAAGTACATATTTTGTTTCCACATCCCATATCACATTTTAATTATTTTTTCCCCAAATGTCTGCCCAGTTCAGTTCTTTGTTTAGTTACAAGTGAGGGGTTATTTGGCAATATTAATGAAATTGAGGGACTGGAAAATAGAGACAATGTGGTTTATTGTTTGATTATACTAGATGGCTGCACAGAATGTTTTCAGCTGACCCTCATTTTCATCTGAATCAGTCTGCAGCTGTAAATGGGTAGAATCTTTAAAAAAGGAACATTTATTTATGAGCAAATGTTAGATTAGAATGCATGAAGTTAGAACGCATGTTGCCTTATCATGGGCTTTACATTTTTTACTTACATTATTAAAGGCACCAAACACAAGATTCCGAGTTTTTGCAGATTTGCGACCCCTCTGGCGAAAAGCGGAATTGAAACCAGCGATGTGCACGTGCCCAGAGTGCCGAGAAGTTAATTAGTGGTAGTTTTATTGTGCATTGCTCATCAGAAATAGACCATATCGCATTTTCGTGACGAGGTCAAGCTGTGTATCCTGTTTCATCCTCTTAGATCTTTCCATTTACTCCAATAACGCTGCTCCAATATTGATCCATGTCCTCCCGCGACACTTGTGGGGACAACTCCCATTTCATGTCGGCAAAGTTTCGGCGAACAAACAAAACAAAAGGAGCCACCGGGAGACGGAGGGTCGCACTGCATCCATCCATCCATTTTCTTGACCGCTTATTCCTCACAAGGGTCGCAGGGGCTGCTGGCGCCTATCTCAGCTGGCTCTGGGCAGTAGGCGGGGGACACCCTGGACTGGTTGCCAACCAATCGCAGGGCACACAGAGACGAACAACCATCCACACTCACACGCACACCTAGGGACAATTCGGAGCGCCCAATTAACCTGCCATGCATGTCTTTGGAATGTGGGAGGAGACCGGAGTACCCGGAGAAGACCCACGCGGGCACGGGGAGAACATGCAAACTCCACCCAGGAAGGTCTGAGCCTGGCCTCGAACCGGAGACCTCAGAACTGGGAAGCTGACGTGCTAACCACTCGACTACCGTGCCGCCGGGGTCGCACTGCAGTCTTGGTTTATTATTATTTTGACAGACTTATTCCCAAACACTTCTGCCTTCCCAGCGCGTCCAATGGACCGAGAGCGAGAGAGAGATGCTCAGAGAGAAACCTGTACTTTTGATCCCGAATCCCTCATCATTATATGACTACAGCAAAATAGGCGCAACAACCACTGTGCCACAGTAGTGCCTCCTGTCCATTATAAAAATTTTAAAGCATGTGTGGATGAAAAATAGGGTTATTTTAACACTCCAGATTGCATCATGCCCCTTTAATCATTGAATGAGGCAAATTGTGTGTTTAGTTGTAAAAAGAAATTGTAATCACTTGACAGCACTAATTATGAATATATCCTTCCAATGCATACTGTAGACCCTTTTGCCTCAAACTGGAAAATTGTGCTTGTATTGCTTCTGTTAGATTAGGGCTCTTGATGACAAGATCGATGATTTGAGCTAGGCCGTTGTTATTCGATATAAGAACCAGTGGAAGTTCCCACCCAGAACTTTACACTTCTAAAGCACTCACTGACATTGCTCAGGTACGTTCATTTACAATGTAAGTGTCCAGAAGGATGTTGGACCTGGAATCAACGACTGAGAGGGGCGGGGCTTTTGCAAAAGGTCAATTGCTTAGTTGCATGACGTATGCTTCTCACCTCACAAAGACAGACAGACAGACACACATTGACATAGACAGATCATATGTCCCCCACTCCCCACATACACTCAAATATTTTTTTTTTCATCAGATCTTCACGATTCACGTAGGTCACATATTTTGATTCCTAAACGGTGTTTCGCCGAAAGGTGTGTAATATTCAGGCCTGATGATGTTTGCCAACGCAGCACCTTTCAAATGAGCTTCCAGCAAAATTAGCTAAAAAGTACACCAGCAACTCGGCAAATTGCAACCTCTGTCCCCTCCCACACGTCATGAAGATTAAACTAATACGCGGCACCAACAAAATAAACATACCTATATATTCCAGCTGTCAGGACAGCTTTACTGTGACGAGGTGCGACAACAATAGTGCATGCAACTGTGCACATTTGACATTTTCGCCTGTCAAAAAGCGCAATCAGTGCACACCTGTTTTTTTGTTTTTGTTTTTTTTTTGTTTTTTTTCCTTAACCTTAGACTTAGACTTGACTTTATTGATCCCTTTGGGATGGCTCCCTCTGGGAAATTTTCATCTCTGTGAGCAGCGATTACTATTCTCGGGTCGTTTCGTCACTATGCGAACTGTGCACGACGGATTTGTTGCCCGAGTGGATGAATGCATTGGATGAAGCGACATATATAGCCCACACCTATGCCAAACAATTCACTAAACATTCAAAATGATTATGTATTGTAAATCAGCACCTAATGCTAATGTGTGCTAACGCTCTGCTTCCCTTTTGGCTTTGCCATGATAGTGCTACTATATAAGTCGCTTGAAAATGGCAGATCTCCACTCAGCCAGTTCTGTCAACTATGGGTGGCAAAATTGGGGTGGAGGGCGGTATTATGTAAATTAGACTCACTGTTAAATTACAAGCTGCCTAATTCAGAATTCAGATTTACTTTATTTAATTTCACACTTGATGAGCGGACAGGCACTCCAGTGACACAACTATTTGCATACAAGCAAAATGTTCACTCGTTTAAAAGGAGAAATATCTTGTAAGGCCAATGTAGTGGTTTGCATAGGCAGCTGGCAAGGGATGAATTCACGGTTAGACCACTATCATCCAGTGGTCAGACCAGAGTAAACATCACCTACCGGAAGTCGACCAGCATAGGTTACAGTCTCACAGGATATGCAGTATAGAAAATGGAGGGACTAATATTTTGTATAAACGTGTCTATTCAATGAATGTCTGTTTATTTCAGTATCTAATTTTCCTTTTATATATTTGCAATGTTAGCAACATAATATTTTTAGCACTGGAACATCAAGCTTTTCTATTTCTATACTGAACAAAAGTATTAATACAACAGTGTTATGCTTAAAGTATACCTGTACAATAATCATGCTGTTGAATCAGCATCTTGATATTTCACATCTGTGAGGTGGTTGGATTATCTCGGCAAAGGAGAAATGCTCACTAACACAGAATTTGGCAGATCTGTGTCTGAGAGAAATATGGCTTTTTTGCACATAGTCTTACTACATCTTGGAATCCAATTTATTAAAAAAATGGAGCAAAAACAATGTAGTTGTGTTTTTATTTTTGTTCAGTTATATTCAGTGTTTTGTTGTGTTCCTTTTGAATGAATGTATTGTATGCATATTTGACACCTCTTGCTTTTCACACTAAGTAAACAACACAGCTTCACAAAGCAGAGCTTTGCATTGCTGATCACACTCACTAAAACTCTCTTTCCTGTTAACAAGCAGCCAACAAGGAACATGTTCGGCGCAACCGGCAAAGTCGCACCTTCTTGGTGGAAAATGTCATAGGGGAGCTTTGGTCGGAGCTGGAAGAAGGTAGCGACTCTTTTTACCTGCTTATCATTCTTTTCCTTATGCTTCTGCTTGAGGTTAACTCTTGCTGTTTCCTCTGCTACATTATGACCTTAAACAGACATTTATTGAGTTACAATTTGTATTAAATCGTAAAATGTATTTGGACAATTACCATCATGCTCTGAAACATGAACCATGAACTGCTGTAAATGAACAATATATAACGACTGTAATTTCTGTTACTGTTACTATAAACTACTACTTTTGTCACGCTTTGACTCTTGCATGGTTTAAACAATGATGTGGCTAACTGATGGATTTTTACAGGCTAACACACGTCACCAATATTTTCACTCCTTAGCCCTCAATTGTGCGTCACAAAAGCCCAAGAGAAGAAAAGTCCCAGATATGCTCCAAATGTCTCCAATCTTTACAGAATGTGTCTAACTGAAAGCATTTGTAAAATGGCGTTGTGGCAACATTTCCCAGTGTCAAATCTAAAAATAATTGACAATGTGATATCTGATCATATGGCTGTCTGCTTTGATGTGCATTTTTATCCTACTGTTTCTGTTACATCGGCTGCTCCTGAGTCAAGGTGTATAATTTTTAACCCCCTCACTGCTGATCAGTTCTCTGATACCTTTGATGAGCTTTGTATGCCCACTTCAAACACGGAGGAACTCAGCTCGTGGTTCCACTCACGCTGCCTCAATATACTTGATTCAGTGGCTCCATTCAAAACTGTGCGACCCAAAGTGAGACATATGAGCCCTGGTTTAATGAAAAAACACGTGAGGCCAAACGGGAGTGCCGCAAAGCTGAACGAAGGTGGAAAAAGGACAGATTGCAGGTCTCCTATTAGATCCTGAAAGAAAATTGGCGCCGTTACCAGAATACAGTGAAAAAGGCAAAAAAAGAATACCTCGCGAATATCATTCAGGCAAACCATCAAAATCCACATGTACTATTTAAAACTATTGATTTAGTACTTAAACCTCCTCAGCCTACATGCACAATCTCTTCCCCTGAAATGTGCAATAACTTTCTTCAATTCTTTATTGATAAGATTGACAAAGCTAGAGCACTCACCACCACCAACATCACTTCTGACCCTTCCATTCAGGTCCATGGCTCGGTGGTGCTGAATTCATTTGAAGTCATTTCTCTGAGATCTCTAAAGGATGTTGTCCACTCGATTAAGCCATCTGGCTCCCCATGTGATTCTGTTCCCCCTCATTTCTTTAAAGAGGTTCTTCCTACTATCGGCAATTCAGTTCTGGCTATTATCAACAGTAGCCTGTCTTCTGGCGTAGTCAGCAATCAATTTAAACATGCTGTGGTGCAACCTCTCCTGAAGAAACCTGGTCTAGACCAATATGTGCTGTCAAATTTTAGGCCCATTTCCAAACTGCCTTTTATCGCTAAAATTCTGGAGAAAGTGGTACACATGCAACTAAGCACCTTCTTGGAGGAAAATAAGATCTTACGGGTTTTCCAGTCAGGCTTTAAGAAGATGCATAGCACAGAGTCAGCCCTGTTACGAGTTTTTAATGACATCCTCCTGGCAAATGACACTGGAGACTATGTATGTCTCATACTGTTTGACCTGACTGCAGCGTTTGATACCGTGGACCACAGTATTCTGTTGGTTCGTTTACAGCATCAGGTGGGCATTGGTGGTAGTGCTCTTGAGTGGTTTCGATCCTACTTGGCCGACAGAACATTCTGTGTTCGCCTTGGGTGCGCCGAGTCCTGCACCGCCCCACTGTCATATGGTGTTCCACAAGGATCTGTATTAGGCCCCATTCTATTCTCATTGTATCTACTGCCCTTGGGCTCCATCCTTAGAAAACATAGAATTTCTTTTCATTGCTATGTGGATGACAGTCAGATCTATGTCCCGCTTAGTAAAAAGGACGCTTTCTCATTGAGGCCTCTTTTGTCCTGTCTGGAAGAAATCAAAGCCTGGATGGCTTTAAATTTCTTGAATTTCAATGAGAAGAAAACAGAAGTTATGGTCTTTGGTCCCAGCGGCTCTTCCCATCCTGCCAACTTGGGTCCTCTGGCACAGTATTTGAAGCCAACAGCCTCAAACCTGGGTGTTAAGATGGACAGTAACTTTAAACTGGACCAGCAAATTGCCGCTGTTGTCAAATCCAGCTTTTTTCATCTTAGACAGCTGGCTAAGGTAAAAAATCTCCTATCTCAGCAGCACTTAGAAATGGTAATCCATGCCTTTGTTACATCTCGGCTGGATTATTGTAATGCACTTTATTTTGGGATCAGCCAGTCCACCCTGCAGCGTCTCCAGCTTGTCCAAAATGCTGCTGCTCGTCTCCTTACTGGTGCCGGTAAGAGGGAACACATAACCCCTTTTCTGGCCTCTCTTCTCTGGCTGCCCGTGAAATTTAGAATCCATTTTAAGATTCTTCTATTTGTTTTCAAATCTCTCAATGGTCTTGCCCCACCTTATCTCGCCGAGCTCTTGCACCCCTCCACACCTGCCCGGTGCCTCAGGTCAGCAGACCAGACTCAATTGGAGGTACCGAGGGCTAAGCGGAGGCTTAGAGGAGATCGAGCCTTTGCTGTTACCGGTCCCTCCCTTTGGAACGACCTACCACTAAATATTAGGCAGCCCCCCTCGTTATCCTCTTTTAAAAGACTTCTTAAAACACATCTGTATTCTTTGGCTTTTGGAGCACCATGAGACTTGTTCTTGGTGTTTTGTGGTGTGTATGAGTTTGATGTTTAGTCTACTTATTTATGTATTTATTTATCTCTTTATTCACTACTTATTTATTCACTGATGTAAAATGTATGTAAAAAAACAAACAAACCTGTATTCGCACTTCAAAATGTTTGCTTTGTTCTTGTTTACTGCAAAACTGATGTTTATGTACAGCACTTTGTATACAGCAACGCCTGTTCTTAAAGCACTTTATAAATAAAGTTGAGTTGAGTTGAGTTGAGTTTGTTGATCAGGGTTTAGCACGTGGAGCCAAATTGAACCGTAGACCTTGATGGTTAAAACTCTCTGAGCACCATGTTTATAAACATGACACCTTTCTGCAGGTGACCGGTATGTTGTGGTGGATTGCGGCGGAGGGACAGTAGACCTGACTGTCCATCAGATCCGTCTCCCAGAAGGACATCTGAAAGAGCTGTACAAGGCATCTGGTAACAGTCAACATCTGTTTTTTTTACAAATGCTCCTCTGCATGTTTCTTCTGGCTTTTCAATCATCTTTTCCACATTAGGTGGACCGTACGGCTCTCTTGGGATTGACTATGAATTTGAGAAGCTGCTGTGTCAGATCTTTGGCCAGGATTTCATTGACCAGTTCAAAATCAAGCGACCGGCCGCTTGGGTGGACCTAATGATTGCCTTTGAATCACGGAAGCGGGCAGCAGCACCGGGGAGGGCCAACCCCCTAAATATTAACTTGCCCTTCTCATTCATCGACTACTACAAGAAGTTCAGGGGCCACAGTGTTGAACACGCCCTGCGCAAAAGCAAGTAAGTACGTCAACAGCAGTGTTGTATAGTTTACGTTGGAAAAATGTCACGGTGCCACCAAGCAAATACCACAGATACATTGAAATAATAATCCCATCTTAATATACCCACAAATTTAGTTGATGTGAAATGTGGGCCTGTATAGACTGTGTATTAAAAAATAAAATAAAAAATCAGATCAATGAGTGAAATTGGTCACAGTGATTAGGAATCAATCATTTTTACTGAAAGTTTGTGTGTGGCCCGATCCGGCATTCAGTATCGGTATCGGCTCCCAATCTTGGCTTGTTTTTTTTTAGTATCGGGGAGAATCGGATTCAGTCATGTCATCGGATCGATCCAGATTCGCGTGTTTTTGCGGCGTCAACATACTTTACGACTGCCGTAAATCATAAGTCCAACATGTGTGCTGCTTTTAACTACAACAAAACGATAGTCAAACAACAATAGCAATTGCTGTGAACGAGCAGTTTCTCGTGGAGAAACCAGCACAGCTCACTTTTATACTTCCAATTGGATTCATCACATAAAAAGAATCATCCGGATCAGTTTGAGATTTGCAAGCGCAAGGCAGCAAAGCAGAGAAAAGCTATTTCAAAATGTGTCAAGTCTTAGAAAATAAAAGAGGACTCATTCCTTTTTTAAACGATCAAGCACTGTCTGTCGTGGAAAACTCTGGCTTTCGTTTTCAACTTGACTTTTTGTAGCTAAGGTACCAACTTCTTTTTCAATACTACGTTACAGAGATGGCGCTACCAGAGCTATACAACAATCCTTTCAATCCGTGTATAATTCCATCTACTCCTTAGCGTTGAAATTAATAAATAAAGTAATTAATTATTAAAAAATAAATAAATAAATAAAGGATCTGTATATGATCAATTTCAGAAAGCGCAAGCATTGGATGTGACTGGAGGCCAAAAATCTTGATCGGGACATCTCTAGTGGGTATTTTGCAGCATCGAAAGCCAAATTGCCAAATTTGATCGAATTAATGGTTTCTGAAATATTGCAATTTGATTATTTATTTATTTATTTATTTATTGAATTTCAAATGACCTTTTCTCAGCAAATACTGGTCCAATTTAAAAAACCTGACAAGGCGAGGTAAGGTAGGACTCAGACGCAGGCGTAAGGTAAGCCACCAAGGCAGCAGGTTTATTACCGGCCAACAGGGGTCTCCTCTCAAGCTGAGAGGAGAACAGGGAGGCAAAAAAGTGGAGAACAAAAAGCGCTCCACTAGGGAGGAAAAAAGTGGGCCACTCTCGTACGGCGCTGACCTTGTCCGCGTCCATTTCCACCTTCCCTGGTGACACGATGAATCCCAGGAAGGAGATGGTGTTAACATGAAATAGGCTCTTCTCAGCTTTCACGTACAGATGGTGATCCAAAAGACGTTGCAGTACTCGGTTTACGTGGTCTCGATGGCTCATTAGGTCAGGTGAGTAGATCAGAATGTCATCCAAGTAAACGTACACAAAGTGATCTATGAAGTCCTTGAGTACCTCATTTATCATGGCCTGGAAGACGGCTGGAGCATTCGTGAGGCCAAATGGCATGACCAGGTACTCATAATGTCCCCGTGGAGTGTTGAAGCCTGTCTTCCATTCGTCTCCCTCACGGATCCGAATGAGGTGATAGGCGTTCCGCAGATCGAGCTTCGTGAAGATCTTGGCTTGTTGCAGCTGATCGAACACCGAGGACATCAAGGGCAATGGGTACCGGTTCTTAACAGTGATGTCGTTCAAAGGACTGTAATCAATGCAGGGGCGTAGGGATCCATCCTTTTGACTCACAAAGAAAAACCCTGCGCCAGCAGGTGAGGAAGACGGTCGGATGAGGCCGGATTTCAAGGAGTCATCAATGTAGTTGTTCATGGCCTGGCGTTCGGGTCCTGAGACTGAGTACAGTCTCCCCTTGGGAATGGTTGAACCGGGAATCAGATCGATCGGGCAGTCATATGGGCGGTGTGGAGGGAGAGTCATGGCTTTGGTTTTGCTGAAGACCTCCCGCAGGTGGTGGTAGCAGGAGGGAACAGTGTGCAGGTTCGGGTACTCTTCTTGAGCCGGTGGGACGAGAGTCACCTGGTGAACCTGGGATGTGGAGTTTCGGAGTGCGGGTTGTTCCGACCCGTGAGAGCTGCAGTCCTTTCCCCACTCCAGAACAACTCCAGTGTTCCAGTCGATTCTGGGGCTATGTAGACGCAGCCAAGGGTGTCCCAGAACCAAAGTGGGGGAAGCAGCGTGGAAAACATGGAAACGAAGAGTCTCGGGGTGCTGCCCGATTTGTACTTCCAGAGGTTCAGTGATGTGGGTAATTTTGAAGAGCTCTTTACCATTCAGCGCTCTAGCCAGGATGGTCGAGGAAAGGGGTTCGGTGGAGCATCGTATTTGCTTTACGAGCTCCCAGTCCATGAGACTTTCGTCGGATCCGGAGTCGATAAGGGCTGACAGATCTGTGGTGACATTGTGGTGGGTTATCTGAATTTGCGTGAGTCTGTGGTTCTTGGCGGGTCGGCGTGACGGAGAACTCACCGGAGGGTTGCCCTTCGTGGTGCAGGATTCCACCAAGTGTCCAAGACCACCACAATAGTAGCAACGGCCCTCTCGGCGTCGGCGCTGTCTCTCCTCCGGCGAAAGCCGAGCCCTTCCCAGTTGCATGGGTTCGTCGCTGGCGAGGTCCACCTCTCCTGGTTCCGGTCGGGAAGGAAAGATGGGTCGCAGCCTTCTGGCCTCCAGTGTCCGTGTCCAGGGGGTGGGTTCCTCCCTCCTTCGAGGTCCGCCGATCTTGGCCAGCTCCTGGCGACGATGATCGGTGCGGATGGCGAGGGAAATTAAAGCGTCCAAGTCCGTGGGGAGATCTACGGGAATCAGAAGCTCTTGAATGGCAGGTGAGAGTCCTTTCAAGAAATGGTCATGAAGAGCTATGGCGTTCCAGCCACTGTTCGTTGCCAGTGTTCGAAAACGGACAGCGTAATCGCTGACAGATTCTTTGCCTTGCTGAAGTCGGCTCAGTGCTCGTGCCATCTCTCGGTCATTGTTTTCTGGATCAAAGACTTGGCGCAAAGCGATTTGAAAGTCCTGTACGCTTTGGCAGACCGAGGAACCCCTGGCCCATTCCGCGGTCGCCCAGGTTTTGGCCCGTCCCGTCAGGTGAGACACCATGAAGGCCACTCGGGATCGGGCTGTGGGAAATGCCTGTGGTAACTGTTCAAAATGAATGTCGCATTCCGTGAGGAAAGTCTGACAGCGTCCGGGTTCACCGGAGTATCGTTCTGGGGAGGCCAGTCTTAATCCTACCCCGGTGAATGGCGTGGTCGGTACGGAGAACTCAGCATGAGGAATTTGTCCAGTAGGAGCTGGCGCTCGACGCCGTGAGAGGCTTACCAGCTCGTGGACCTGGCTGGTCAATTCCCCAATCTGGGACAGCATGGTCTGCTGGATCCGGTCCTGGTTGTCGAGCCGGGCCTCCTGGCTCTGCAGTGCGGCCTCGACCTGGCCTGCTGGGTCCATGCTGGCCGAAGTGTACTGACAAGGCGAGGTAAGGTAGGACTCAGACGCAGGCGTAAGGTAAGCCACCAAGGCAGCAGGTTTATTACCGGCCAACAGGGGTCTCCTCTCAAGCTGAGATGAGAACAGGGAGGCAAAAAAGTGGAGAACAAAAAGCGCTCCACTAGGGAGGAAAAAACAGGCAAAAGGTACTGGGGACAACGAAAAGCGCTCCGCTAGGGAGGAAAAAGGGCACAAGGCAAAAGGGGTAACAAAAGGCGCTCCACTGGGGAGGAAAAAGCACAAAAACAAGGCAAAAATACGTGGCAACATGAACGAGGACATAAGGACTGTGGGACGCTTCCATGCACTGACTGTGACACTTCGGCACTGAGGGGAGAATGCAGGTGGCTTTTATTGCAGTAGGTGATTGGTGGCAGGTGGTGATAATCAAGGGCGGGGACCGGTAATTATGGCGCGGCAGGAAGGGCAAGTGACCTGGGGTGAGAGGAGAGTTAGGATTTCAAAGTAAAACGGGAAACAGAGACACAAAAATAAAAGCATGAACCGCCACGCCTGGTGGCGGCGTGACAAAACCAAGGGGTCTCGGAAAGGGGATATCTTATATGCAGTATTTTTCCAACGGTAAGGACTGACAACAGTGTAGAATTCAACTGCCTTGTCTACTGTCTGTATATTTTAGTAATCCCCTAGGGTGGGTCATCATCATTTGAACTTCCAAAGGCTGAAACAAGAGCCTTTGATGGGTCTTTGTCTCTGATGCATAGCTGGAAGTGCAAAGCATGTCTTTGTCTCAAGGAGGGGCTACTATTAAGTCCTGCACTCTCACATGACCATAATGCACGTAAATCACACACATGGGATTATAATAGCTAGTCCTAATCAATTGTGTGAAGATTTATGATGTAACAGACACTGAATTAGACAAGTAGTAGTCGGATTCAGGGAAAATGCTGATCTACACTGCCGAGCTCAAACTACGCGATTTTTTTGTCTTTCATGACAGTCACGCTGTCAGATTACCTGATAAATTTGCTCTGTGTGGACTGGATATGTAGTCACACTACAAGTCTGAACTCGACAAGACAGCGTGCTGTCATGCCAAGAGTACCGCGTCGGCACTGGTCGTCGGGAAAGCGGAACAAAATAAGAAGCAGGACGGAGCATTTGCATGACTGAAGCGCGAAAATGAGCGCATTGCTCGTGCTCCCTGCTCGATAGTGTTTCAAATATGATTTAGTAGCCAAGTACTTATTAGTGCTGTATTTTAATTTGTTTACATGTGTCGGGGTAATATAGCCTATTTTGATTATTAATTTGGAGATGACATCTTGTTTTATTACTTTATCAAACACTGAAATATAAGTGAGGGCATTTATATACCGTTTCTTGGTTGCATCAGCACATCACCGTTTTAGCACCACGCCAAAAAAAAAAAAAAAAAAAAAAGGGACAATTGAGAGGGTGAACAAATTTCCCGAAATACCTCAGTAATTCTGCACTAAACCGATCTCAGTCTTTGCACGTTTTTTTTTTACATTTATTGCGATTTCGATTTATTTTGAGATTTTCTTCACATTCAGCTTTTCAATTCTCATTCAAGCACCGGGACGCAGCCCCCACGTCGCAAACAGTAACCGGAAACAGCGCAAGTGTGTGACACATGGAAGTCGGAAGTCCCGCCTCCTCGGTGGCATAGACTTCATTAACATTAGAATATAGCTAAGTTTCATTCCAGGTGAATATACTGACAAAAATAGTTCGTTGCAACATGGCACTGGCTGATGCTGACCTGCTGGCCGTTTTGTTTCGTTTTTTAATGACTATCATTGCTTTAAGCCACCTCTTCATGTCAGAAGCAGCATCAAACCCTTCTGTATGTTATTGGATTAAAAAAAAAAAACGTAGAGAAAACCATCTAAATACATTTTTGGGAGTGAAGTACAAAGTATTAAAAACCGTTTTTACACGTTTTGGGGTTTAAATGAGTCCATAAAAATACCTCCAATGTTACGATGTCGCCTACTATGGACAGTTGCTCCTCATCCACAACTTCTGATTCTTGAAAATCTGCTTCACCATCATTTAGTAATGGATCGCCATTGCTTGAGGGCATGTCATGGGAGTCAGCTAAATGTTAACTCCATCACGCCTAAGTCCCTCACTTTATTACTCAAATGTTATAACTAGGGCTGGGTATCGCCGCCAACCTCACGATACGATACGTATCACGATACAGGGGCCACGATACGATACGTATCGCGATACATATGTATCCCAAATAACACATTTTATTTTTTTAGTTTTTTTAAACAAAATATAGGAAAATTGGTACACTGAGACACGTGCCATGTTAAGTTTATCAATAAATAAATGTTGACATTCTTCCTCTGTTTTCATTTTTCTTAGCAAGACACAGTGACCAATCACCGGTGAGCTATTTTTGCATTAATTGAAGGCAATTAACTTCAAAGACGCTGCTGGTTTTTATTTTTTAGGTACAATGCAAGCCGCAAAGGCAAACGTGAACTGCCGATTTAAAGTTAACAAGCAATATCGATTCTGACGTCTGCGTATCGATACGTGTATTGTGATGAGGCCCGCAACGATATATTGCCGTATCGATTTTTTGAGCACACCCCTAGTTATAGCTTACTGGCTAGCAGTACCAATTACTAGAGCATTGCTGTCACAATAAATAGAGGCTACAACAGCTACTCCAGTGAATGTACTATATCTGTCATTGTCAGCATATCAAATAAGATTGTGTTTTTCCCACTCTTTCTCATTTATGGTTCTCATGTTGAAATGATACATGGGCTAGTCTCTTCACGACTGTACTATATCCCCAATTGGCTGTCTATTCTGAAGTTGGACCACTGGGCCGCTCCTTCAAAGGGGAGAAGTTGAGCAGGTTCCCAAGGCTACTATATGTTGATTGATCCATTTTACTGTCAATTGTAAGTAGATGAGTGGGCCAGTCCCATTAAAAAAAAATGTTCGTCCCAATCCTGGTTCTCGAAGGCCCGAGTCCTGCAGGTTTTAGTTGTTTCCGTCCTCTAACACGTGTCACATAATCAGGTCATCAGCAAGCTGTGCAGAAGCCTGATAATGATCCTGATCTTTAGAATCAGGTTTGTTGGAGGACGAAAATATCAAAAACCTATAGGACTCCGGCCCTCGTGGGCCAGGATTGGGGAACCCAGCTCTAAAATTTGGGCCTGTATGCTGGGGGGGAAGAAAGTGGGGTGGTGGTGGTGATGGTTGGGGGTGGTGGTGGTGGTGGTGGGGGTAAATAAATAAATAGATAAATATTGTTAACACCACATGGGCCCAGCGTCCAGATGGTCAGTCCAGCCCTGGTTTTAACTGATTCTATTGTAATGTATGTATAATCTATTGAATATATCTTCGCCATTGCCTAAAAAACGAGTCCAATACTATAATATAATGAATGTATGGATGCACTAATTTATCATTATTTAGACCATGCTTTTTCTGATGGGATCTTATGTAATCTTATCTCGGACTATTCGTCACGTCATTTTAAAATATCATTTAGTATTCTAGTTAAACAGTTATTAATGATCTTGAACTCTTTTCTCTCTAGTGTGGATTTTGTGAAATGGTCATCGCAGGGGATGCTGAGGATGAGTCCTGACGCTATGAATTCCCTTTTCAAGCCCACTATCGATCATATCATTCAACACATCAGTAAGCTACACTTCAAATACACACATTACACTGTAGCTTGTCGAAAAGTACATGTTTGTGTGTTGATTATAAGTTTTATTAATTATGGATGACTAAAGCCTCTGACAAGCCGAGGTAGTTATCACTAATAATTAGGGGTGTGAATTGCCTAGTACCTGACGATTCGATTCGTATCACGATTCACAGGTCACGATTCGATTCGATACCGATTAATCCCGATACGAATGGTCACGATTCGATACCGATTAATCCCGATACGAATTTATAAGTCGATTGTTGCGATTTTTTTCCATTCAAATTTAGAAAATACTATCAGTAAATTTGTACATGTACACTGTAAGATTTGTATGAATATATTTATCTAAAACTTGAGGCTTATAACCGTGAGCCACTGTACACAAACAGTTTGCAATCTGTTTCACATTTGAACAGCATTAAAATAAAAATATTAAGGCTTAATGTGCCGTTCATATAACATTCTTCCATGCTCAAGGTGTGAATCCTAAAAAAAAAAAAAAAAAAAAAAAAAAAAAAAAAAAATCGATTCTGCCGATTATTGAATCGATTCGAGAATCGCGCGATGTAGTATCGCGATATATCGCCGAATCGATTTTTTTTTTAACACCCCTACTAATAATAATGGATAAACAATTCAAATCAACATTGCAGTGTTGCAGAATGCAATTTTCAAATCGCAGAGGCTGCAATAAAAAATAAATAAAAATACTGCCTCATGTTGGTCAGTCTGTAAGTTTTATCTTCATACAGTGAAACCTGGAGTTTTCACAATTTTTGTGGAAAAATTACCTCTGTGTATTATTTTCGGGACATGAACAGTCTTTGTCATGGACCTTATCGCACTATGTAACCATCATTGGCAATGCACGTGCTGAAAACTGACAAATAGTGGGATCCCTCCATGGCAGAAGGCCGAAATCCATTGAATATGTAGGCGGGACGTTCCACATCCTCAATCAGGACGTTCCACATCCTCAATCATCTAATCACAAATGATTAACATGGGAGCCTATTGTAAATCCCCAAATCAGTTTATTTTTCTTCAGAAAATACTGTCAACAATATGGTTAATAATTAAATTTCAATCTCTTTAATTAGGCAACATGTTCAACATGGAGGCACGGTAGTCGAGTGGTTAGCACGTCCGCCTCCCAGTACTGAGCACTTGGGTTCGAGTCCAGGCTCCGGCCCTCGTGGGTGGAGTTTGCATGTTCTCCCCGTGCCTGCATGGGTCTTCTCCGGTCTCCTCCCACATTCCAAAAACATGCATGGCTGGTTAATTGGGCGCTCCGAATTGTCCCTAGGTGTGCTTGTGAGTGTGGATGCGTGTTCGTCTCTGTGTGCCCTGTGATTGTCTGGCAACCAGTTCAGGGTGTACCCCGCCTATTGCCCAGAGCCAGCTGACATGGGTGCCAGCTTCCCCCTGCGACCCTTGTGAGGAATAAGTGGTCAAGAAAATGGATGGATGAATGTGCTGTAGTCGAGACCCCAACAAACGAGACGAACACATTATTGAGACTGAAAAATCATTTAAAGAAAAATAAAATAAAATGACCAGTATCCTGTTTTCCTTTCTTCTTTTTTTTTCCCATTTTGAGATCAGTGACTGATAAGGATTTCACCAGACCGAACACAGTTAATTTATTAAAAAAACACATCCAATATTTATTCTCTATTAGCCTATTATTTACTGTTGTTTAAGATTTATCACATCTGTCATTTAGGACCAACATCTAACATGGAAAGCTTTCTACAATGATCGCACCAGATCATAGTATATTAATATGTTCAGCTTAAAACAAAGCTATAAGGCTAACAATTAGCCATATAAACAAAACAAGCTAGCTAGCCACACAAGTAAAATCATAATAAAAATATATATTTGTTGGAAAATAAAATTGAATATTATTTTTTTCAGGTCATACACATAAGGTCCAAACATGACCAATACATACAAGTTTTTTTTTTTTTTTTTTTTTTTAATAGTTGTGAGACAGTACAAGGTTACAAACCCGATAGCTGTTCGGTGGTTCTTTGTCATGTCTGGGGTCACGCTTAAGTTAAGTTCATGTCTTATTAAGTGTCTGTTTTGTACTGATACTGAACAAGTGCCATCCATCCATCTTCTACCGGTTATCCGAGTCGGGTCGCGGGGGCAGCAGCTTTAGGAGGGAAACCTAGACTTCCCTCCCCCCAGCCACTTCAACCAGCTCCTCCGGCGGGATCCCAAGGCGTTCCCAGGAGAGCCGAGAGATATAGTCTCTCTAGCGTGTCCTGGATCGTCCCCGGGGCCACCAAAAAAAGGGAGGGGTTGGTGGGGGGTTCAAAACAATTTGGCTGATTTTTGACGATATTAAAGGCGCTAGTATAAGGCCCTACCTATAACTTTTTATTCTGATCCTAATTGATTTTTAGTGCAGGTGACATGTGGAAACCATGATGCAAACTGTGTTTATTAATGATAATAAGTGTTTTATTTTCTGCCCCCGTTTAGATGAGCTCTTTGAGAAACCCGAGGTGAGCGACATCAAGTTCCTTTTCCTAGTGGGCGGTTTCGCCGAATCAGCTCTGCTCCAGCAGGCCGTCCAGAACATGCTTCACGGCCGCAGTCGTATTATCATCCCACACGACGTCGGCCTCACTATCCTGAAGGGCGCAGTGCTGTTCGGTTTGGATCCCAGCATCATCAAAATCCGCCGTTCCCCCCTTACGTACGGCGTCGGCGTCCTTAACCGCTTTGTCGAGGGCAAGCATCCTCCCGAGAAGTTGCTGGTGAAGGACGGAACGCGCTGGTGCACCGACGTCTTTGACACCTTCATCGCCGCCGACCAGTCAGTCGCGCTGGGCGAGATGGTCAAACGGAGCTACACGCCGGCCAAGCCCTCGCAGCAGGTCATCGTCATCCACGTCTACTGCGCCGAGAAGGAGAACGTGGGCTTCATTAGCGAGTCTGGCGTCAAGAAGTGCGGCACGCTTCGCTTGGATGTTAGCGGCACGGAAAGCGCAGCGCCACGCCGCGAGATCCAGACGCTCATGCAGTTTGGCGACACCGAGATTCGGGCCTTGGCGGTGGACGTGTCCACCGGGCGCACGGTCAAGGCCAGTATTGACTTCCTCGGCCATTGAGGAATGAGGCAGACCTCATTGGAAACGCCACAGCTCACATGCACATACACACAACTAGTAGAATATTGAAAATATTCTAAATTGATGCTTAGACACTTTTTGGGTATTATTAAATCAGGCCTACCAATTAATAAAGCATTTATCCAATGCCCGCATTATACTAGCCCATTTAAACGTACTGTTTATGCTTGATATCTTACTAGCTAAATGATATTGTGAAACATGTCTCAAAAAAAAAATACAAACGTGTGGATTAATTGCAGTGAAAATAATGCTGATGCTATGAATGTACCTCTGGTATATGTGCTCTGCAAAACAGCTTTGCGTGAAAGAAGCAGAAACGAGAAACATACAAGTAAGCCTTGGTGTCAAATATTCATACTGTCTGTTGTCTTCTGAATTATACATCTGGTTTAGTTTACAGATTTATTTGGATTAGAAGGATCTTTTGATTACGTACTAAAGAGTCTGTTTTCTTTCTATCACCAAATGTAGTTGACTTTGGACACCTGCCATCAGGCATCACCACAGCCACCTTCAATATTTGTGCGGTCGATGAACTGGCGGAGAATCAAAAAGTGCAGCATGTTTTATACTATGGCACTCATGCTTTCAACTGCCACCCAAAAAACTATGACATCATGGCAAATTAATGTTGCATTCGAGGAAGGTCAGAAGTTGTATTTATCCCACTTGGAGTCTCCCAGTTCCGTCCTGAAAGCGTTTGAGTCGAAAGTAAACAACCAAAATGGTGGAGAGTGATAAATTGTTCTTTGTTTTGGTCCTCCAAACAAATTTTTACCTCCAGTAAACTTGCCTTCTCACAATTTTGCTTCATTTATGTATCTTATTTCATAAGCATTCCATACAGTTCAATAGTTCACCGTATAATTTCATGCAGGGAGATAGCGGCATACTGTCACGTACGTTGTGTAATGTGAAGTTATGGCCAATATTTATGAATGAAGAAAGCTATCTAGTTTTATACTTGAGTAAATTGTTTTACCATTCACAGTATGTGTTTCCAAAGGGGTCGCCATTGTTGAGTGACATCACTTTGAAGTCAGTCGGTGAAGTCGGGGTCCTTTTTTTTCGGCTTTGCAAGTGGGATATTCGAGTTACAGTACTGTACACTCTTCCTGATTTGATGTGGGAAAAGTCCGATTTTCCTCGAATGCAGCATAAGATATCTTGACTACTCTACATGCAAAAGCCTCAACGGTGTCGTTGGTGTCCATGAGAAGTGACAAAGGCCATTACGTACAGTCTTGCTCTCATGTTATTCTGCTGAATCAAAACACAACACTTAATGCAGTCAAGGAATCTGAAGCAGCATTACATCTTGTGCTTAAGAGTGGGTGATATATACCATTTGCTCTTTTGGCCTGAGTTCTCAAATCACGAATCGTAGGAATGTCAAACATGCTGCAAGCGAGAACCATCAAATCCTATATAGCGTTGCCTTTATTTGTTAATATTTCTGATTTTTAGACTACATGTTACATGCCCACTTGGATATGTGAAGTCTTAGTGTGAAAGTAACGGTAATATTTCTTTGTGTATATACAGTATTTAAATATTGTACAGATTTTTAGCATTGTGTGGATAGCTTTAGCTTCAGCAGTTTTACGTGCTTTCACTTTTCATATTGAGCACGGCATCCAGCACAGCACGAAGGCCACTGTGGCACATTTTTGCAGGACAAACAGCTCATTCATGAATTCTGCTTCCGTTGTGTTTAGCGGGTCACAACACTCTGCCAGCTTGCATGTTGTCAGCATCCTACCTCTGTGAAATGGATTGGAGCCGTAATTAATGTGTGCTTGCTGAGAAAATATGTTAAATACTACACTCGACAGGAAGAGGACCAATTGCTTTGCACTGCACATTCGAATTAAGCTATCCGTAGGTTATGGTGAATATTAGACACTGAAATCTCGGTTTCATGTTTTCTGTTGGAATAGTTTTGATGCTTGTTTTTCACATGCAATCAGCAATAAATATCCAGTGACATGTCAGGATGTCTGACAAAATAATTTCAATTTAATCTAGTTAAAAGGGAATGTTGCTAAGCTTCAGGCCATATTGGAGAGTTTAGCTTTGGGATATTGAGTGTAAGCTGCCATTGTTTTAAGATAGGATATGCATTAAGATCCCTGAAGGGAAATTCAGGACATAAACTAATAAATGATTTTGTTTGTTTTTAAACAGCAGAAAGCAATACAGTCGAGCCAGAGCCCCAACTAAACCGCTTCACGTTAAATGTAAAGTTTAAAATACATACATGGTCAGTCCAGCAAATGTAACCTGGCCATCTTTTCTCTTTCAATAATCTGCATGCAAGATTGCAATCTAAGGATGTGAGACTTGAGCTACTCATGTTAGCACTTCTACTGGTTCATATCAAATTGTGCGTTCCATTTTGCTTCAATTGCATCAAAACGTGATTAATGTGGGGTGACCAGACGGCCTGGTTTAAACAGGAGACTTCCGCTTTTGAGCCTTGTGTTTTTTAGTTACAACAGTAAGCCAGTTGTTTGGGCCATATGCATGTCAATCACACAGTTGTAACTTGTCATAGCGATTCATATGATAAAACAATTTCAAAAAATAAAATAAAAGTCCACTGTTAAATCACTAGCAAGCGTGTTTTCGTCATACTGGAGGTAGAAATACTTCCTGCTTCTGTGTCTCAGAATCATGGGAAATGTAGCACAAATAGCCTAATGATGCTGTGCGACGATCAGACCCAAAACAAACCAAGCTTTTCTTGCGGCATATTTCCAATGTTACAATGCGGGACGTCCGTGAGGTAAACAGCACAGCCAACCAGATAGATTTAGCGTTAGCTAGTCATAAAACAACCAGGTTGACTAGAGATTAGTTATAACTAGTTTCTGGTCATCGATTTTCAGTGAAATTGAAAATCTGGCCACCCTACCGTAATCAACAATCAATTCCACAAAATGGACAGAATTGAAAATGATGAATATCGATTTAACTGTTTAGTGTCTCAATCATACATGCAGCAGTTCTTCACATTGCACCAGTTTCCGTTTGTCAAAATGTCCGAAGGTGAATTGAAAGGGGATTTCTTGTTGGACAGATGATTGAAGTGCTGCCAGCCTGCTTGTGGCTGACAAAAACTGTCAGCAAGCACACTTGCAGTTTGTTTCTGCGTTATTACTTGACAGAAAATGGTGGCTGTCGGGACACTTGTGATGCCTCCATTTTTAATCCGTGAATCTGTGCCTTGAAAAGTTGTCAACATTAGCAGTTAAGCTTCAGTGATTTTTACTTTTTATTTTTTAATGGTTTAGGGTCCTTTTAAAATACAGTACGGTGTCATTCTTTGTGTTCTTGGTGAGAAGGGATTCAACTATTTGTGTTGTAACTAATTGTTGCTTAACACTGAATACGACTACATGTAAAACCTTAATGCTCCTTCAAACATAATAGGATTTTTTTTGTTTTTGTTTTTGTTTTTAGAGGGATGGAAAAATAGTTATGAATGTTCTCAACTTCTTTATATGTTGTACTCTGTTTTGGCTCAATTTCTTTGAGACACCAACAAAATTCTGGCAAAACTCTTAGTTTGCAATTTTCTGTTTTTACATGAATGTCTTGGGCCAGATTTTCTAATTAAGTCTAAATGCACATATTTTTGGTCATATTTAGTATTAATTACTTTTCAACCAACAATGTTATAAGAGATTATCATATATTAAATGTCTTGAAGGGATGTAGAGCACAGAAAAGGTTGGAAACTGCTACCGCAGTTTTCTTTATAGTGTCATATTCACACAGAGCAGGGTTGTGTATCACAAAAAAAAACAAAACAAAAAAAATCTAGCAACCACAATGAATAACAGCAAACCCTGACATCAGTGAGCAACCTTGCACTGTCCTGTTGTGCATCTGTATGAACAGTTACTATATTTTTTCTTATTTGAAATGCAACATCTAGCTGTCATACTCTGTAGTATTTGGCAGCGCACGTGTGGCTCTCCTTTCTGCAATGCACGTTTTGCATGTATCCCAAAAGGCAAAACAAAAAGGGTTGACTGCAGTCACACAACAGGCAAGATTCACTGCTGTGTGCTCACCACCACATCACTGTACACACTACTGATATAAGCTGTTACATTTCTTCCACCTGCACGCTCACACAGTCACATATGAAATGGAATCATGTATTAACACAATTTTGACAGGCTAAAACATTTTGCAGTGTACTTGGGTGCTTTCACACTTAGAGCCCTTTAGGTCGTTTTAATCAAGCTGTAGTTGCTATTCCAAACAGCAAACCTTGTTGCAGGTTCCATTTGTCTTACATTCTGGATAAGAGAAGAGCGACACGAGCCAAACGGAAATTGTTTACAAACTGAAACCGACCGGAGAGAGAGCCGCAGGTGTGAAAGCTCCCTTCATACCTAATGCTCAAGTTAATGCTTTCTGTTGTGTGTACTGGAATGTCTGACATTGCACTGTCAAGCCAATTATTGGTCGCTGAGTTGTAAGTGGGCCGGTGGGTGAGCTTAAGAAGAAATCAATGTCAATCAAGTACTGTACTGTATTTCACGCTGTCTACAATAAGTCAGACATTGGCATGGTTCAACTTGGGATCATCTCAATCACGTTTGAAGGTAATTTTTGCTGTTCATTTTTCAGTTTAAATTTGTTTATTTTTTGGGGTTTTTCGTCTTAATGTCTGTCCGCTAATTTCACATTAAAAAAAAACAACAAACTGTATTCTAACCATTTACAACTATTCACTGTCAGATTCTCATTAATAAAAATCTGTATTTCAAAGAATGATTTTTGTGCTTTGCTGTTTATTGGTGGTTCTTATATTGAGATTCACTGTATCTGTTATGTTTCAAGAGAGGTGGACCCCAAAAATGCAGACAATAAGGATAACAAGATTTAATTTTCAAAAATACACAATACAAAAAGTAGAACGAAAGGAGCTTGCAACAAGCAAGATATAAGATAACAAAAAGCGCAAGTTAGACACGGAAAAACTCAACACAAAGAGGTTGCTCCAGAAAATGGTAGCAAGTACAAAGTTCAAATAAGGAAGTCAAAATTTACAAAAAAAAAAAAAAAAAAAAAAACCCAGGCAAGCAAAGAAAGAACTGCTAATCGGAGACAAGCGCGATTCGCAGGTGCGGCAAAGAGCAGGGTAATAATCCAGCGAGTGAGTCATGCCCGAACTGCTACTTAAAGCTACTATATGGAGGATTTCCCAAAAAAATATCTTAACAATAGCCTTTTTATTTGACCATTTATGACTGAAACATATTCTAATTAGTAGATCAACATCTTAGCTGTTCACAATGGGTACTCCTACAAGCCTCTGGCCAATATTATTTAGGAAACGTCCGGTCCGATTCCTTCGAATTTCCCGCCCTCTGTCTGTGACGTCATGCGCGTCATCGTCAGTTGTTTCCTGTAGTCGCGAAGACGGAACTAGTACAGATTTTCGCTGCCCCAGACACCCGCTGTTACTCCGCGGAAGGTTGCTTAAAAAAAAAATGAAAACAATGTCAAGTGCCACGAAAAAAAAATTTAAAATCTAAACTTGATAGTGACCGACGCCGGGCAAGAACGAGAGTGAACATTGGTTTGATATTTCAGCGGTGGAGAGAGATCGGACTTGGATTAGAAAAGTGATTCACAGCTGGCTTTCTTTCTACTCCAAAAGGTAAGAAGCGAGTATCTTGACATTTAGAAGAAAATGTGTTGTTTTCAAATAGCAGTAACCTCAAGATCGATCACTTCTCGGTCGTAACTATTGGGGTGAAAGTGAGGTGGACGGTAACAATTAGCGTGAAAGGGGCGGCAAAGTTGAATGTAATAGAACAGAATGACTTTATGAAGAACAGACGTTCCATTCCGCTGCGTTTCAATCAGGCTAAATGTTGCCTTATTTTCCTCCGTGAAAACAGCCTATTGTAGCTACATTATGCTAACGGAATGTGAAAGGTACTACTGAATGGCGATAACATTCACGGCCATATCGCACTAAGTAGTGAATGGGTCTATATGTTTTTCACAATCGTCAATTTCCATAAATGACAGCCTGTGGTGATGAGAACATAATTCACCCACGGAACGTTGGGACGAAGGAGGAGTTGGATGGGATGAAAGGATAAAAGGATGAAAGGATAAAAGAACAAAATGTTGGTAGGTTTGTGAGCCTCGCGCAGAGTGAGTTGTTGTTGATGATGTCAATAAAACGCCAGTCTCTGGCTCTGGACTTCAACACTCCGCCTCCGACTCCCGTCACTACTCGCTACATTGGTGACCCCGACATCCGCCTCGTTGACGTTTCCGAGGCTGAGAATTTGATCGAATTGAGCGACATGGCGAACTCCGCTGATCTCAAGTTACCGGAGTTTTGGGAGTCGGCCGCGGCGACGTGGTTTGTACAAGCTGAAGCTCAGTTTGCCATCCGAGGAATTACGGACGATTCCACGCGCTACTGCCACGTCGTGGCCGCGCTCGGGAGCTCCACGGCGGCCAGAGCCGTGAGTTTTATCACCTCTCCCCCGGCACGGGATATGTACGCGGGGCTCAAAGCGTACCTCCTTAAGACCTTCGAGCTGTCACGACCGGAAAGGGCTCGCCGCCTTTTCGCCATCCAGGGCTTGGGGGACAGTAAGCCGTCCGAGCTAATGGAAAAAATGCTGAACCTGCTTGGCGCGGAGGAGCCGAACTTTTTGTTTATTGAACTGTTTCTGCGCCACATGCCTCCTCATGTCCAGACAGCGCTAGCGAACACTACCATCTCCGAGCCACGTGCTCTGGCGGAGGAAGCTGACCGTTTTTTCCTGGCCACCCAGCGTTACAACCACGAGGTCTTGGCCTCTGCACGCGCCTTCCCAGTCCCGGCGGCCGCAACGGCACCTCATAAGGTACGCGCTGTCGTGGATGGCCGATCAGCCCCTGGCTTATGCTATTTTCACGCATGTTTTGGAACCAAGGCGAAGAGGTGCCGCGCCCCTTGCTCCTTTGTTGCGTCGGAAAACGGCGACGCCTCCACTCAGTTGCAGCTGTGAGTGGGGGTGCAGAGTGCCGGCTGCTGTTTATCATGGACACCCTCTCCAGACTCAAATTCCTTTGTGACTCTGGCGCCCGCAGAAGCGTGTTGCCTGCCTCGGCTGAAGATGCTGCTGGGGGCACTCACGGCCCGCACCTGTCAGCGGCCAACGATGCACCTATCCAGACCTACGGCACTAAGACAGTGGATGTATGTTTTGGGGAGCGCCGGTTCACTTGGGACTTTGTCACTGCGGACATTTCTTTTCCCCTTCTTGGCGCGGACTATTTGTGTGCCCACAGTCTACTGGTGGATGTTAAAAATGGCCGCCTGTTGGACGCTGTGACGTTTTCCACTGTTGCTTGTGGGTGTGATGTGGAGACGTTTGAGGGCCTTGCCAGCCCGCTCTCAGATGACGGCGTGTTCACGCGGCTTCTTGGAGAATTCCCCAGCCTGACCACGCCTACATTTGCAGCCACTTCTACCAAGCATGGGGTCGAGCACCACATCGAGACCGTGGGCCCGCCGGTTCACTCTAAGGCCCGACGCCTCAACCCTGATAGATTGGCCACAGCTAAGTCCGAATTCGCCAACATGGAACGCCTTGGCATAATTCGTCGTTCGGACAGCCCGTGGGCCTCGCCTCTCCACATGGTTCCGAAGTCGGACGGCGGCTGGCGACCGTGTGGAGACTATCGCCGCCTCAATGATGCCACGACGCACGATCGCTATCCCGTCCCGCACATACAGGACTTCTCTGCCCACCTGGCAGGTGCGAAGGTGTTTTCCAAGGGGGATTGGTACGGGGCTATCACCAAGTTCCGGTACACCCCGCCGATATGCCTAAGACTGCTGTGATAACACCTTTTGGACTGTTCGAGTTTCTCAGGATGCCATTCGGCCTTAAAAACGCGGCCCAGTCTTTTCAGCGTCTCATGGACTCTGTTCTCCGGGATATGCCGTTCCTCTTCGTCTACTTGGATGACATCCTGGTGGCCAGCTCCTCCATCGGAGAACACCTTTCACACCTCCGGCAGCTTTTCTCCAAGCTCAGCCAGGCTGGACTGATTATTGACCGAGGTTAAAAGTGTCTTTGGTGTGCCCTCCATCCAATTCCTCGGCCACCTCATCAACGAGGACGGCGCCACCCCGCTCCCGGCAAAAGTGGAAGCTGTTGCCGCTTTTCCTCAACCCCAGACGGCCCAAGGTCTCCGCGAGTTCCTCGGGATGGTGACTTTTTGCCACAGGTTCATCCGCCACGCTGCCCATGTGATGCACCCGCTTTACGACGCACTTAAGGGTGTGGCTCCTAACCGTGCGGTCGACTAGACCGATGTGAGAGTCAAGGCTTTTGAAGAGACGAAAGCCGCGTTGTCCCAAGCGGCCTTGTCGGCCCACCCGCGCCCGGATGCCCCGATCGCCCTCACTACTGACGCATCTGATTTTGCCGTTGGGGCTGTTTTGGAGCAGCGCGTCGAAGGTGCGTGGCAGCCACTCGCCTTTTTCAGCCGCCGGTTGGTCCCTCGGGAGCGCAAGTACAGCACGTTCGACAGGGAGCTCCTTGCTGTCTGGCTGGCGATCCGCCACTTCCGCTTCATCCTGGAGGGCCGTGAGTTCACGGTCTTCGTCGATCACAAGCCGCTCACCTTCTCCATGTCGAAGTTGTCCGAGCCGTGGTCCGCGCGGCAACAGCGCCAGTTGTCGTTCATATCTGAATACACCACGGACATCCGACATATCGCTGGCAAGGACAACGTGGTCGCGGATTGTCTGTCCAGGGCAGCCGTCAACACGGTACAGCTGGGCCTCGACTTTTCCCGGATGGCGGCCGACCAGGCTTCCGATCGTGGCACCCAGTTGCTTCGGAGCTCCGACACCGGGTTGCAAGTTGAAAGGGTGGCGGTCGACGACTCCGGGGTCGAGCTGTGGTGTGATGTCTCCTTGGGCTGGCCTAGACCGCTGGTGCCCTCTGGTTGGCAGAGGGCCGCCTTCGACATGGTGCACGGTCTCTCACACCCCAGCAGGAAGGAATCGTCGAGGTTGGTGGCTCAGAAGTTCGTCTGGTCTGGGTTGAAGAAAGATGTATGGGCCTGGGTCGATTCATGCGTGGCTTTCAGCGAGCCAAGGTCCACCGTCACACCAAGGCGCCTTTGGAGACTTTTGTTGTCCCTGCGAGGAAGTTTGACCATGTCAACGTCGACATCGTAGGTCCGCTTCCTCCTTCCCAGGGCTTCACCTACCTCCTGACGATGGTGGACAGGACGACCCGCTGGCCAGAGGCCGTTCCCCTCACCTCCATATCGACCACTGACGTGGCCCGGGCGTTTATCGGGACCTGGGTCGCTCGGTTTGGACCGCCGGCGGAACTCTCGTCCGACAGGGGTGCGCAGTTCACGTCAGAGGTTTGGAACTCTGTTGCTGAGGGCCTCGGGGTCAAGCTACACCCCACCTCCGCTTATCACCCTCAGGCTAATGGGCTGTGCGAACGGTTCCATCGTTCGATGAAAGCCGCTTTGCTCGCTGGTCTTTCTGACGGTAATTGGGTCGACAAGCTACCCTGGATCATGCTGGGCCTTCGTACTGCACCTAAGGAGGACCTGCAGTGTTCGTCGGCCGAGTTGGTCTATGGACAGGTGCTAAGAGTGCCAGGAGATTTCATTCCGGACGCCTCGACGCCTTGGCCCGCACCCAGGCCTGGGCCGCCGGTGGATGCTGCTGGTGCGTTCCAGCCCGTGCCCACATCGCAGCATGGCACCCCTGTGGCCCGGGTGCCCCCCAACTTGCAGTCGGCCGAGTTTGTTTTCATCCGACAAGATGCACACCGTGGTCCCTTGAGTCCCCCCTACGACGGACCATTTAGGGTCCTGCAGCATGGTACCAATACTATGGTCGTGGATGTTGGGGGCCGTTCCGAAACTGTTTCTGTTGACCGGCTCATGTGGACCTGGCCGGACCCTTGGACTTGCCCCGCGCCCCCCGCCGCGGCCGCCCCCCTAGACTGCACCTGGGAGACCGTGCGGGGTCCCTTCCAGTTGTTCCTGCATCCCCGCCAGTGGGTGCGCGGGACTGTTCTGATGTTCCTGCTGTGCCCCTCCCGCCCGCGCTTCCTGGGTACGTTACCCGCAGGGGTCGGGCAGTTTTGCCGCCCCGTCATCCGGAATTTGATTATGGGTGAATTCTGGGGGGGCTTGTGTGGTGATGAGAACATAATTCACCCACGGAACGTTGGGACGAAGGAGGAGTTGGATGGGATGAAAGGATAAAAGGATGAAAGGATAAAAGAACAAAATGTTGGTAGGTCTGTGAGCCTCGCGCAGAGTGAGTTGTTGTTGATGTTGTCAATAAAACGCCAGTCTCTGGCTCTGGACTTCAACACTCCGACTCCCGTCACTACTCGCTACAAGCCCACCTTTCGGCTAATGCACAATGACGCTAGCCTGGGGGCGACATACACTAATAATGACTAGAATCAGGTTGACGTCCGTCGAGCGGGGTGACTACAATATGTAACTGCATATTAACATTGGAATGAGGTCCAATGGACGTAATTTGCACATCGTTTTGGAGTACAGCACAGGACTGGACTTCGACCGACTAAAGCAATATGATCTGCACGTCCCGTGGACATCGATTGTTTAGTAGGGATCGAGAGTCTCATTCCGTGAAGTAGCCAGCTTTGTATAACATTATAAAACTTCTTACCTCTGAAAACATAGTTTAATTGGATATGAAGAGCCCAGTCTTCAGTATTGAGGTCGTGCACGTACGAGTGCGCGCAGCGTGTATGAGCGTGCAGTTTGTTTTTGGCCACAGGTGGCAGTAGCGATTTGAAATTTTAAATCTTCCATATAGCTGCTTTAAATATAGCTGCTGACTGATTGCAGAATGGCTACAGGTGTAAGCGTCCCGTGCGCCCCCCGCTGGCCAGACTGTAGCTGCAAAAGATAAAAACAAACTGAGAGCAGAGCCAGCTGGTGCAAGACATGACAGTATCGTTGCTGAAGACAAGCCACACTAGTCATGCCAGAGCCTGACCATTTACAACATTACAAATATAGGCGCAAACGCTTTATCATGTAAGCTCCAACAGATGAGAGGACACGTCAGAGCACAAACCGAGCATGAAGCAAAGGTATTGTCTGGAGACCTCCAATTGTCTCAAGGCACAAATCTGAGGAAGGGTACAGAAAAATGTCTGCTGCTTTGCAGGTCCTGTTGAGCAGTGGCCTCCATCATCTGAACAGGAAAGAAATTCTCAACTATCAGGGCTTCTTTACGAATAAAAGCAGCTTCATTTTTCAGGAGGATAACAACCTTAAAGCTGCTCAATGCATAAAATTGAATCTGAAATCGGTACTGCCACGTGTGGTGAAAAACTCACACTCCCTTCGTCACGTACATACAACCAAGATATGAACCGAATCCTTCAGAACACCTATGACATCCTTGAGTTGAATCCGGTCGATTATTTGTGGAGTGATCTGAAAATGTCTGCGCCTGCACTTCCCACCCAATCTGATTGAACTTGATAGGGGCTGCAAACAGGAATTAAATAGGCATAGCCGATCTTGTGCATAAACAAATCTCAATACTTGTTAGCATTATCAAAGGCTGTGAATACTAAATGTCTTAGTTTTTTATTTATTAAGAAAAACAAAAAAACAAAACATGTCCTTATGGATGTGCTTGTGTGTTTTTTCTCTGGGAACTCCTGCATTCCAAAAACTGCAAGTTAACTTAAATAAATGGAAGCTGTTTGACAAAATGTGACTGCAGGTGTACCACACACGAAGATGGATGAAAAAGTAGGAATTTTTTAAATTGTCTTACATCTATATATGCATAATGTTGCTCGCACAATTTGGAATTCTATCCAGACAGACATGTCATAAGTTGTAGTTTCATCACAAGCTTGTGAGGTTTTGTAAAGCGACACTGCCACCATGTGAGATTTCCGCTTAATGTCTTCAAGAAAGTTTGGGTAAACGTACGCTGCAATATGAGGCAATGGACTTTAAAAGACATGATGCTTTTATTATTGGGAAGCAATTATCATTTTTCTGATGACCTCAGATCACAAACTTCAGTGATTTTTAAATAAACACACAATAGGTGAGCTATATAAAATCTTTTTCTTTTTTTTGGGGGGGGGGGGGCTTTTTTTTTTGTTAGTATTTAGTATTCTTCCACACACAATTTAAAGCATGCTCACTTTTTTCTAATTTCATTTTCTTCTTTATTATAGTGTAGTTGAAGATCTGTGTCTGCGATTGGCTGGCAACCAGTTCATGGTGTACTTTACCCCTATATACTGCCCGAAGTCAGCTGGGTTGGGCTCCAGCATTCCCGCGACCCTTGTGAGGAATAAGCGGTTCAGGAAACGGATGGATGGAAGATGTGTTTTCTAATGAAAGATGTTGACTACTATAGTGTTCATTCGCCACATAGCGGTTCAGTTATTGCGGCTTCACACTATCATGGATTTTCATTTGTGACCATAATTTCATTTATTCAGGCAAAATTACTTCTTCTTTTTTTTCCCAGTCGGGTCTGAGTTCTTCACGTTCGTTTCACAAACATTTGACCTTGAGGCAGACATGCTAGTCAAATAACCTAATAGCTAATTGCTTTGCACTAAAATACTCTATTATCATCTTCTGACATTCTTTAAATCCTAAATTTACTCTCCATGACTTCTGGTATTTGTAGACATTTTTTCATTTATGAGATTGAATGGCGTCCGGGGATAACAACTTTCCAGCAACTTGTACATTCAACAGGCTACTATTTGGAGCCTTGTTAATTACATATGTAGTATACGTTGTGAGGCTCAGACAGTTTGCGTAGTGTTTCTTTGCAAACTGCCAACTACTGCACATCCTGTGACTGTTTTCAGTCATTTCTTTTGGAGGCCCTTGTAAATAAGGATCTCCTCTGTGAGCTGAACTTTTCACACAAACAAACAACTGTTACTTGTTTGGTTACACAATTTATTCCTGCTATTGTGTTTTATATATATCCAACATATTCATTGCAATACTTCTTCTGTTGAAAATAAAAATCACTTCTCCTCAAGTTAACTTCCAACAGCGTTTCACCGGTTGAACTAGAAATTAACCACAGGAATGCACTGAGTGACCACATTACATTTGTGCATCGAGTGTATTATTTTTACAGAAGTGGCGCTAAAGAGCCACTCAACCCGTCACAGGGCAAGGTTCATTTCAGCTTGGATGTGCATGAGTGTGCGTTTGTAGAAGCAGACTGTGGACAGGGTGAAGAGGTTGCACAGGCATGGCCCATTTTCCGCAAATAGCCATCAAGAGAGAGCAGTTGCCACGGTAATCGGGCGGCACCCAAACTCTCCAAAGGGTCCTTCACTCCGCTGCCCTCCCAAATCCATTCTCTCCTTTTGATCACTCATTCAGTGCACGGTGGCTAACCAATGAAAATCATGGGACAATAACAGGGACACTGACTCATTTTTGGGATAAAAAAGACAAAGTAAAGGTCAGAAAATTATGATTGTCTGGTTTGAATATTTGTTTAACCTCCCGAAGTGTTGACATGCTGCAATACATGTCACAAGGGACAAAGTGCTAAAACTCACTGAACTGCCATGAAGACAACACTCAATCATGTGAAAAAAAAATAAAAAAAAAATACCATTAACACATCACGACATCATGTCTGTGAACTTCACTTACTGTAAACTAACTATGGAAATCAATTACAGTATCTCCATCCATCCATCATCTACCGCTTATCCAGGGTTGGGTCGCGGGGGGGCAGTAGCTTCAACAGGGAAGCCCAGACTTTCCTCTCCCCAGCCACTTCAACCAGCTCTTACGGCGGGATCCCAAGGCGTTCCCAAGCCATCTGAGAGACATAGTCTCTTTATTTGCATTAAACAAAGGAAGAAAACCAATCAGAGAGGCCAAATTGATAAGGTGTCGATGATTCATTGTGCACTTGCGGGCACCGCCTCAAGCTGACTTGTTATCCTGGGTTTTAGAAACTTTGCTAAAACTATGGTGGAATATCCACTTCTGGCATACATAAAGAAATGTCCATCTCTCATCTGCCAACAACTGGACAAAAGACTAATGAACGCAAACAGAGTGAAGGGACCTGAGGAAGCTGAGCTGATTCAGAAGCGACACAGAATTATAGACATTTTTGCTTGACAGGTACATTTACCACCTATTCGTATTTATTGTTTGTAGTTTAGAAAAAAAATAAATCTAGCAGGTAGTAGTAGTATTGCTATAATTATGCTCAATTACAAATGATTCATGCTATCAACATAGCAACCATAACCAACATCGGCTTCTTACAGTGTTCATTCTACTGAGTGCTACACAATATTGAGCTAGCAAACATTTGGTTGATTGCCAAACTACTGCTTTACTACTACTACTACTACTACGGTTTATTTCCTAAACCAAAAACATGTTTGTTTGTTTTTTAGCTGATGCCATGTCTAACATAATTTATGGTCTTTGACATATTAGGTTATTTGTTACCTTAAGTGAAATCTAAGTAGCTTACTACCTCGTCGGACATTTACACTGTCTTGTCAGATTGGGTGTGAGATTGAGGACCCGAGTGCAGGAAAGCAGATAAAGCCAGGCAGTGTTGCACTCAAAAATGGAGTCCAAAGACCAACATCAAAATTTACAAACAAACACATTGTACAATAACAAGACCCAACATTACATGACGACTGATAGCAGGAACAGACACAAATGATCCAACCCAGGACAAAACAAAAACGGAGACCTAAATACAAGCAAACTAATGAGACAACGAGAATCACCTGGACAAGACACAAGTGGCTGAGGGAGCTGATTGGTAGACGAGAAGAGGTGGACACTAAACTATAACGAGACAGACACGAACCATGAGAAGATGAGCCATAACATGAAACCAAATCCATCCATCCATCCATCCATCCATCCATCCATTTTCTCAACCGCTTTTCCTCACAAGGGGCGACCCTTGGTGGAGCTGGAGCCTATCCCAGCTGGCTTCGGGCAGTAGTCGGGGTACACCCTGAACTGGTTGCCAGCCAATCCAGGTGAAACCAAATCCAAACCTAAACAACGTAGATTATGACATGTCTTCATTCTTTTCCTGTTTGGAAATGAAGTTGCTCTTGAAGATGACACCGACAGCTCAACGGCCAGGGGTTATATTTGTTGTGTAAGCGTTCCCTCGGATTGCTATTTTTCCTTTGCCACCCACATCTATACCTCAACTAATTCATGACTTGCCGTTAAGAAGATGCTTTGTTAGTAACGATGCCACCCCCAAAGCTACTGGCTTAAAGAGCAGAGAAAAGAAGTGCTGTCATTTGGAAATTTTCTCTGACAAACACACATAATTACAGGAATTAGTCTGCTATTTTGTCATTAGCCTTCACTTTCAATGAGCCAATAATGAAAAGAGAAACAAAACTGTGAGACAAAGATGGATGTCTTTAGAGGATTTCAAGACACCCCCCAATGCCACCTCTTAGCCCACACATTCACTTTGCTGTTTTATTAATATTATTAATGTAGTCAGTCTTGAAGCATGGAAGCGAAGAGTTTCTTCCTCTGATTGGTATTGTGTGAGCGCTGATGGCTCAGCTCAGAGTGATTTCAAATAGACTTTGTTAGCGTCATGATGAAAATGGCAGCTCGCCTTTTTAAAGCTGTGTATTTGCAAGCGTGATTACAGGGTGTGCGTTTAAATAAATGAAGCCAAAACAATGACGCACAATCAGGACTTCATAAACCAGCGAAAGGCCACGGACAGATTAATGAGTGCATTGCCGACACGCTCACAAACGTACATGCACAAGACTTTGGAATTACACATATATGTGACACACTGTGCATTGAAATTAGCAGGTGAAAGCAGTGATCTCACCATGTAATTTGCTGTTGATTTTGTGTTTGCATAAATGGCACATGATGGCTCCGCATTAATAAGGGTAATATTTACCCTTTCCATGTCCTGACAGGTCTTGACAGTGACAACAAGAATGTCAGCAGCTTGATGTGTAGAATAAAACCCTGAAGTGTGACGATAGTAACTTTTTAATAACAACTGAGGCAGTTATTATGGACTTTTCTTAATCAAATTGTTGATTTCAAACTTGTGATTAAAAAAAGATGCAAATTGACTTCAAATGCATACCACCTCATGACCTATAGAAATGCTTATGACAATGTCTCGTAAGCATTGATGTATGTTGGAGCCATTATCACGAAGGGGACTTGGTGGTTGGAATTAATAAGTCAATGAATTTGGAGAGAGGTTAAGATTATTTAAGTTTAAATAAGCACGTATCCAAGTTGTAACTTTATGTTAGTTCTGCTTTGTTTTGAAGGTTTGACCATAGTGGTAATTTTATGTTTAGTATGCCCCCACTGGCCAGGTATGGCTACTGCATTTAGATGTGTGCACTTCCTGCTGGGTAAAGGCTTAAAAACAAGATGGCTGCCTTAGCTCATGTGTGTGTGTGTATGTGTGTGTGGGAGGGGAGACAAGCTAGACAGGACTCTCGGCTTGATAACGTTTTTTAAGCATTATTCGCATTATCAGCAATATTATTTGATATCCTGCAATATTTCAAGCCTAAGGATTAATACTGTTGACATATTAACTCATCAAACTACCCACCATCCATAACCTGGTTGCTGAGATCATCGCCTGATCAAACAATTGGTGCATTGAAGCCCTGCTGAGACCTGCACTTGTCTTTGAATTAAGAACATTTGAAATCTGAGAAAAATGGCACAAACAATGTAAAATAGCATGACATGATAACTGCATTTATCAGATCTAGCTAACAAGCTATGGACATTAAGCGGAGATCAAAAATGAAAAAAAGACCATTATTCAGCTCAGTGCAACACGTCTCATAAAATAATATCGTGCAAAGGAAGTTGCAGTTCAAATGATAAAATGCTGTACCTGCGGATTCACAAAATAGATATTTGATTGGTGGGATCCAGGTGGTGGAGCGGTACCGTCACTTGCCTTCGGTGCAGGTTGGCGTGGGTTTGTTTCACCGCCTGGGAGACCACGTTTGTATGTGTGCGTGTTTGTATGAGTGAGTGCAAAAAAAAAAAAAAAAAGATTTGTACTGCGTCTTGGAACTTCCTGTGTTGCCTTCGGCTCTGACCCCTCTGCTACCACGCCGGTCCCAGGATAGGGTAAGTGAAGCAGGAAAATTGTTCTTATGCTAACAAGCGTAGCAAACTAAAACGTCAGTCCTGAAACTCAAACAGTTCTATTCCTTTTTTTTTTTTTTTTTTTTACAATACAGTTGAACCTTCAAATATGTACTAAATTGCTCTATGGTACTTATTGAATTTAAGCCATTTTCATTTCAAAACATTTTCCCCATATCATAAAAGTGGCTTAATTTGTTCCTAGCAAACTGGCACCATTGTAGAACCACATTGTCCATTTTGCGTCATGGACTGACTGATGATGCTGATGTTGAACTGTTAGGCTTACATTTGATTTTAGAGACATATTTTTATATAACGTTGCAGTTGAAGTCCAAATTGTTACACTTTTGGGTGTTTAACCTTGAAGTTTTGGTTCATTGATCATAAAATTGTTAACTGGCTTTCAAGAAGAATATGACAGGAAAAGAATTTAGAACCATAAATAATTTGTTTCCAATTTACATTGCTTTGAGTAGAGAAAAATCCAAACCAATCATCATCCCTGGAAATTTTTTTTGACTTGAATGTCAAACTGTCCGGTCCAATTGCACTGATGTAATCTTTCACTTCAAATGAGCCAAGATTGTTATGTTGGCTCCAGGGTCATTTTATAATTACAATGTAAAATGTTTCATGCAATTACATGATAATTGAATGACATCACTTCCTGCGAAGGCAGGTATCATGTGGGCAATATAGGAAGGCAGAGCTGAGTATTAAATAAGTCGGCCTAAGTAGGGCTGGGAATCTTTGACTGTCTCACGATTCGATTCGATTACGATTATGATTTTTGGGTCTATGATTCGATTCAGAATCGATTTTCGATTCTTGATTCAAACGATTTTCAATTCAAAATTATTTGATTGACAAATGATTTCTGCTTCAATTTACAGATATGCACAACATTGTCATGATCTACTCCAGTCTGCTTTTCAAGACAAAATGACAAACAGAGACATTAAAGTGTCTTTTTTTTGTTTAAACATTTATTGATTTTGTATTGTAAAGTGCCTTTTTCCACAAAAACAGCATGTGGGCTACAACTGCCTTTTTCCCTTCTTCTTCATTTCTAATTTAAATAAAATCGATTTTTGGATATTAATATCGATTCGATTCGATTCATAAATGAGAATCTCGATTCTTTTATGAATCGATTTTTTGGCACACCCCTAGGCCTAAGCTTCTGGTGCCGTTCGCTTGATCCTCCTGCTGATTCTTTTGCATAGAATTCTGCTGGTTTTGTACTCTTAAGAATTGCATCATGCATCAGAGTGAAAATTAATCTCTTCTTGTGGTTAAAAAAAAATTGTACAATGGATCATCTGAAGTCAGACAAAAGTGGTACTATTTTACAAACTTTTTCTCCTTTCTCATTATTTGACTTAACATTTCATTTATTTATGTATTTATTTTTTTTAACTTATGCAGCATAAAGAAATGTTTCTTTGACCAACTGTCTCATGGAAGGGAACGCTCCAATCTGGTCCAGCGCTCAATGATTCCCTATAAAATGTAGACCTTTATTTAAAATCCTTCTGCTCATGTCATATGTAAAGCTGCATTACATCTTAAAGAGCTTGTGATGCCTTACTTACATACTACACTACTGCGCTCCAGTAATTTAGATTTTATGTCACACAATCTTTAAAGTTAGAAAACTCAACTCAATTCAAGTTTATTTATATAGCGCTTTCAAACAAAAACATTAACACTAATAAAATACAATACAATACAATCACAACAAATAAACATTCTTCCATTCCTACATACGCTTTGATATTTGAAGTAGGATTAAGAGCCTTTCATTATTTGGATCCTTTCCTGTTGAACCCTCTTCCAGATTTGGTCCAGGAAGGAGAAATCATCTCAGACTTTGAGCAGAATTAAAACCTACCTCTTTGATAAAGTTTATAAGAAAAAGTTTGTAAAGTCGTTTCAGAATTATTTGCTGTTCCCATTTAGGTGGTGTAGTGACTAAGAACTTTTTTTTTTTTTTTTTTTTTTTTTTTTTACCCCCACCATCCAGCTCTTTCACTCTAAATGTCTTCTTGCATGCCCGCATGAGTACAATCTGGTTCACAATGCGGTGTGAAACAGTGAATTGAATTTCCCCTTGAAGGATTATACATTAAACGTCTTCAAATATCCCTGGAGAGGGTCATGATTGAAGATAATGGAAATAAATTGAATTTGAGATCTTTATTGAAATGCCACGTGCATAATTGTGATTAAGCTAAACTTGGCATGGAAGCACAGACTGAATCACATTCTCTGCGACATTTTCTGTTCCACAGAAGTGGGTGCTGCAAGAGAGAGAAAACAAGAGATGAATGGACAACGGTATACAGGTAGACTTTAAATTGAAATTGTCATTAGCATTACTTCTAAAATGAATTGAATATTAGGGAGTGCATTGGGGAAGCACTGATAGGTCAAAACACCTACATGTAATTCACAAAATACATATGTTCAAGCGGTATTGTTTTTAGGCTTCCTGCAGCAAAAACCGTTTTCTGTTGCCGCACTCTCTCAAGATGACAGTCCAATGCTGTCCTCTAGTGGACATGTATAGTACTTCAACATATCAGCTTTGCGTTGACAATTTAACTACAGAAGCATGTCTCTTAAATTGCCAACATGTTGAGAGGAAAAGTGTGGGCACACAAATGTGGAAACGTAAAGTGATGTGACAATGTTGTGATCTTTTCTGTTTACTTACACCTTCTTGTCTTTTGACCTCAGCAGCTCCACTTTTGTGGCCCCATACTTTGGATTCAAGGGGTTTAAGAGGTGGTTGTTCCAGCGAAATTTGACTTGAGTTACGGTATTCACGTCAACCTCTGCGCCAATGTGCACTTCGTAGGTCTTTCCTGGCTTCATTGTGCCCCTGAAAACAGACAGCACAGATCACTAAGTAGGAATACAGTTAATGATATGGATCCATGACTGGGGCTGACAATGAAATTGAAACCTTTCAGAGATATGTGGCCATGAACTGCTTAAAATATTATGCTTTGCGTTCATGACATTTATTGGTATATTTGGTTTATATGTGACTACAATAGCAAGTAACACATTTGGGGACACTTTTTTTTTTTTTTTTTTTACTTTGTTTTGATGTTGGATATTAAGTTTTGTCTGGCACAGAGTCATTCTGATCTATCTATCCCCTAAAGTCAGCTGGGAAAGTCACCCTACTGCTTGCAATCTTGGTAAAAATGACCCACAAATATTCAAGAGGAAGCCATAATGAAGGACTATTGTGATGCAAATTGTGGTGACAAATTAACACAATTTATTCTATTGTATTGTATTGTATTGTATATAATATGGAAGAAATTTTTTTTTCTCAACACAACTTACAGTACAAGAACCAAAAGTCTTATTTGTCACATTTAGCTGGTTCTTAGGCTAGTTAACCCCCCCGCCCCCCCCTCTTTTTTTGGTCTTATTATTAAGAAGAAAATAACACTCAGAAAAAGAGTATAAACTGCAATTAAACTTCAGTAAGATTCCAGTGGTGGACTCATACTTTGTCACTTGTTGAAATTGAGTTTATTTGTTGTTTATATTTTACTCTGGATAGCGACTTCACACTGCAACGACAATTACAGTACCAATATTACTTCAACCATTACTTGTGGAGTTGTAAAGGATTCTGAATGGTGATAGTTTAAAAGTGGAACAAGCTAATTATTTTCTTTCCAAGTTGGCAAGTGTTGTGGAATGAATAGTGTTCCATCTCACTTTTACTTTTAACACAATCATTCACTTGTTTGGTATTTTTTTAAGAATAGTGATTGAGTATCTTGTTTGATTGATTGTTTTAAATGTTTTTAGAGGTTGAGGTCTAGAGGAAGTCCATACTGTGGACTGGCCAATGGCAGTATCTAGACAGTCAGTGAATCTGAAAGAAGGCTCGACTCAAACAAACACGTCTATATGCTGGACCGGTACATGCCAATTGAATGAATGAAATCCAGATCCATTTTAAATTCTACATTTTAAAACCTGAACCAGAGGAAATCTTGTAAAGTGCGTAATGGTCTGAAACAAAATCTCTGAGAGTATTATTTCATTTAATAACTGTCTTAAATGACTTACACGTGAAGTTGGTATTCCTTTGTGCTGTCAGTTTCTCCAGCAAGAGCCACATACATGAAGCCAGGGTTAGACCAGCTGGGTCCATCCAAAGTTACCTTTACATTGTAGCTGTAACCTAGCAAAAAAAAAAAAGAAAAAAAGAAAAAAAAAAAAACTATGTTCACAGTATTTCTAAATTGCTTTCATCTCCCTCTGCTCTGTCTGGTCATTATGCCTTGGATAAAGACTCTTAATCTGAAACTCTAAAATTAAATATATTCTCGGATTAAAAAAAAAAAGTGTACCTACGTCCAAAGGGTTCAGAACTGCCAGTGTTGAGGAAGTACTTTGACTGTGAGGTGAGATTAGTCAAAGGGAACCTGTCTGCATACAGGCCCATCAGAGGACATTTGTCGTCAGCGCACGGGAAACATTTTCCCTGGAAAGATGAAGCAATATATATATATATATATATATATATATATATATATATATATATATATATATATATATATATATATATATATATATATATATATATATATACATACATAGGGCAGTTTATACTCAAAGAGCCTTTTTGGAAGAGGAGTGCTCTATCCAACAATTTATTTTGTCCATACAGTGTATGTACAATAACTGTGTGGGAATCAAGTGGATTTGTGCCCAGCATATCCCGGCTGTAGGAATAACACAATGCTGCCTTTGATCAAGACGTGCCCAAAGCTCGGATAAACTGCCATTATCACCACCAACAGCTGCAAATACAAGTTGTCCCAATGGAAGACACGATGGAAGCCTGTTTATATCTCCCTTGTGCTGCAACAAAAATCCAATCTCGCCGAATCAACTTCTAAAAGCAAATAAATTGTTCACAGCCGTGTCGGTGTCACATTGCCACAACAGGTGGTGGCTCCATAAACACGCTGCCATGGATATACCACCATTCCACTCTCCTCCAATTCTTTCTCAAAGCTTTGGAGACACTTTTTACACAGACACCCAAAATTACACTCAATGAATACAAGAACAGAGGCTCATTTAATTAGGTTTGGATCCACATCTTGTTGCCTCCAAAAGAATGGCAAAACATTTAGGAGAATTCTATGACTGTGCCCCAAGAGAACAACTATAACTGCACAATACACACCAATTCACTTTTCCTCCATTTACAGCTTTCTTACAGTAGATGACCAATTACCTTTGGCCAGAGTATGAAAAATGTTGTTGTAATTTACCCATATTTACAGACCAAGTTCACAAACGCAAGCAAAATAAAAAGATATAGTTTGCTCAATATGGATCAATGTAGATATTTTATGCAGTTTTGTAAATACGTATAATTTACTATTCAGTAAATTATTGTTTACAATAACAATTCTTATTTATTTATGTACAAGCAATAAATAAAATAAGTATCTGGTTGACTATTTGAAATAACAAAACGTAATATATTTGACATCCTCAGTTCATGACTATCCTGATATGGGACAGTTTGAGGATATGAGCAGCACAACAGTCATCACTTTGCACAAGACACACTCAGTTGCCATTTTAGATTTTTTTTTTTTTTCATGCAAATTTTTACTGTACTGTAGGTATGCCTTTTACTATTTTGTTAGCAAAGACTACAGTGTACTGATTTATTTTCACATTTGGATAAGCTCATGTCGCTGCCTTAGAAATGTTGCATAAACAACCCCCTGTCTGTAATTGTTATGTGTCTGTTGGCAGTTTGATAGAAATACTTACAGCTGCGAAACTTTCCGCATTGGAGCAAGGGAACCCTGTAAAGCCTTGAGGTTTAACCATACTCTCCTTGTAGTACTGGTAGGCTCGGACATGATTGCAGGCATCAAATTTTTTTGTACCTGATAGGGAACTCCACCACAAAGAGAAAGTAAGACGTTAAGTGAAGCTACTGTGTGTAAATGGCAACAGCTAAACCAATAGTACTATCTTAAATGGCATGACATAAACCTTTAGAAGCATCTCACGTAAAATTAATAAATGTTGTGACAAATTTATACTATATATGTTGTACTTCTGGAGCTGTTGGAATGAGTACACACGAAAGTATTGGACATTACTTGTTGGTTTAAAAAAAAAAAAAAAAGCAAAAGAAAAGAGCAACTCATCATCTCCCCCTAAATCAACCTAATAAACACCCACCTGTCTGTTCAACTTACCCTCCCAGATAGCGTCCAGGTCTGTTTCACTGCCCCTGTTTGCACTGCAACCAGGCATCAGCTCTCCTCCATTCGGGTAGAAGTCAATGTGACCGATGGGCTGGGACATCCCAAGGCCTGCACGTTAGAAACCACATTGGAAATTATTCATCTTTTTTCGTCATGTTTTTTTTTTTTTTTTCATTTAGGACAAATCAAGCAAAATTAAATATGAGTTGTGTATTTTAAACATAAAACCATAGTTGATCTAATCACATCATGATTATGATCTAATGATATGCTGCTCTAGATGGCTATGATTTCAGCTAGGGATGTTAAAAGAATCTAAAATTCCTTTGGGTTAAGACTTGCCGGAACTCCGGCGTGCAACAGTCGCCAAAGAGAGCAATTTCAAATAAAATCACTCCTATGATTTTAAAACAAAACCTCAGTTATCAGGCTGCAGCGAGTCTAAAGATTCTCCAGTTGATGCAGATACTGCTGCTCGATTGCTGACGAGGTTTATGTGAAGAGATCCTATTTCTCCAATACTAACTTCAGTGCAGTGGCGCCCTGTAAAATCTAAAATAGAATTTATATCCCCCCTACTTGCCTTGTAACTCGATGCACCATCTTGAAAAACGGAGAAAAAAAACAACAACAACAACAAGCGAGCCAAGAAGTCAAGATCATCAGTCTCTTTGTCATGTTTTGGTTTTGGTTTTGGGGGGGTTGGGTTTTGGTATAGTTTTGCGTGTTTATGTTGTCTGTTGTCCGGTTTTGTCTCCCCTACTCTCGTTATCGTTAACCTTGTCCACCTGCGTGTAACTTCCCTTCCCAGTATGTGTGACCTAATTAGTGCCCTACGTCGTTACTGTTGTATTTAGTCAGTGGGGGTTTGTTCACGCGTTGTGTTAGCATTGTCTTGTTGGTGTGCGGTGCTTTTAGTAACGTTTGCTATCGAGTCTAGTTTTTCCCACCTCTAGTCAAGTTTCTCCACGTTTAGTCAGGTTTATCCATGTCTAATCAAGTCTCTCCACGTCTAGTCAGATTTCTCCACATCTAGTCAGATTTCTCCACATCTAGTCAGATTTCTCCACGTCTAGTCAGGTTTCTCCACGACTAGTCATGTTTCTCCACATCTAGTCATGTTTCTCCACGTCTAGTCATGTTTCTCCACGCCAACCCAGGTCTCCATGCCAACACAGGTCTCCACGCCAACACAAGTCTCCACGCCAACACAAGTCTCCACGCCGACTCAAGTCTCCACGCCGACTCAAGTCTCCACGCCAACACAAGTCTCCACGCCAACTCAAGTCTCCACACCAACACAAGTCTCCACGTCAACTCAAGTCTCCACGTCAACTCAAGTCTCCACGCCAACACAAGTCTCCACGCCAACACAAGTCTCCACGCCAACTCAAGTCTCCACGCCAACACAAGTCTCCACGCCAACACAAGTCTCCATGCCAACTCAAGTCTCTACGCCAACACTCCACGCCAACTCAAGTCTCCACGCCAACTCAAGTCTCCACGCCAACTCAAGTCTCCACATCAACACAAGTCTCCATACCAACACAAGTCTCCACATCAACACTCCACGCCAACACAAGTCTCCACGCCAACTCAAGTCTCCACACCAACACAAGTCTCCACACCAACACAAGTCTCCACGTCAACTCAAGTCTCCATGTCAACTCGTCTCCACGTCAACACAAGTCTCCACGGCAACACAAGTCTCCACACCAACTCAAGTCTCCACGCCAACTCAAGTCTCCACGCCAACTCAAGTCTCCACGCCAACACAAGTCTCCACGCCAACACAAGTCTCCATGCCAACTCAAGTCTCTACGCCAACACTCCACGCCAACTCAAGTCTCCACGCCAACTCAAGTCTCCACATCAACACAAGTCTCCACGCCAACACAAGTCTCCATGTCAACACTCCATGGGAGCACAAGTCTCCACGCCAACTCAAGTCTCCACGCCAACTCAAGTCTCCACGCCAACTCAAGTCTCTACGTCAACACTCCACGTCAACACTCCACGCCAACACAAGTCTCAACAAGTCAAACCCTGGCGGGGTCATACGAAAGACAAATAAAAATATGACTCGTTGCCACCCTGCTTGTTGGTTGGATTTGGGAGGTAGATCACCAAATGATTTGCGAGTGTGGCACTGCTGCTGTCACTGCTCCCTCAGGAAACGGATCAAATGTGGAGAACAAATTTCATCCGACTTAGATGTGCATGACAATCAGTGGTACTTTAGTACTTTAACTTTCATCCATCAATTCAATGTCCACTTTAAACATTTTCCCAACAATTAGGTAGGCCTACCTAGTTTTGAGCTGAAAGGATATCCGTCAGTGTGAAT
The DNA here is from genome assembly GCF_051991245.1 of Festucalex cinctus. Taxonomy (NCBI): domain Eukaryota; kingdom Metazoa; phylum Chordata; class Actinopteri; order Syngnathiformes; family Syngnathidae; genus Festucalex; species Festucalex cinctus. The sequence continues at coordinate 22,731,572 of NC_135424.1, forward strand.
GACATCAACGAAGGTGGCATCAGTTGTGTCCAAGCGCACTGCTGCATTTGTGTCATGGAAGTAAGGCTCAGTTGGGTCTAGTCCTGCGGAGTGACAGACAAGACGGATCACGAAGCAGCCTGGCATTGTTCTGCTTCTCTTACTCACCAATGTTGGCATTACCAAATAAATAACAACTGTAACACGTACAAGGACTTTTTACCTGTGATCCGAACGAGGCCACTGATCTTGCTCCCAACTTCTCCAGCGACATGAGCCCCAAGGCTATGACCGATAATATGGAACTTCTTCGCTGTCTGCTTGTAGTTGCCCTGGGGACGGAAAATATGTTCATTCAAGTTAATGATACTAAACCACCAACTGCTAACAACACTATATTGTTCAACCCGTGATTATGACAGACAGTACTATTTAACATTTCATCAGTGACATACAGTAGTCCACATACTTTTATACCCACATTAACACTGTACGTAAATACATATATACAACACAGATACATATATAAAGACACTGCTGAAAAAAAACAAAATAAAAACCAAACAATGTTCCCTTCATCGAATCAAATCACAATTAGGTAAATTTCTCAATTTTTTTCAAAAATCTATACTATTGATCAATCTATATGTGTGTTATGTATGTATGTATGTATGTATGTATGTATGTATGTATTTATTTATTTATTTATTTATTTATTTAAAAATTATTGAAAAATTAAATTAGAAAGTATCACTAATAAAAGCCGATTCAATGGGTATCTTGATATATTTTAAAGTGAAATTATTCAGTTAAATTTGATGCATTTGCATATTTTAACACTTTTACATTCATTCAGTTCCTTTTCACATCTCCTTTAAATTTGATCAGAGTGATGGTTTGTGCATTTTGTGATTGCGAAGGGCCAAGGAATGAATGTACCATGAGAAAGGTCATCATGGATGCCACCTGTGCCGCCAGCACTCTGCCGTTATTGGCTGCCTGGGCATACCGAGTCCTCACGCCCCCTTTCCACTCCACAGCGATGCAGTTCACATTCTCCCACTTCAGCATAACCTGGATATTAGAATGCAATTGTCAATTTCATCAACCAATATTAAGTATTTACTTTTAGGAATGAAGACATTCAGAGGAAACTAAAGAAATATGTTTAAAAGTGCAGTGTTCTTGTGAAATCTCCTCTTTTTTGAGTTTGTTTATTAATCAACCATACCACTATTATCATCTTTTTAAGACTTTTATCATAAAATAATTTGATTGTATTCTCATATATAATACAACTTGTTTTTTCTTTTTCAGATGGCCTTGAATACAAACTGCATATTCTAACCTTGCACATTTCTTGTGGCCAGTCTTCATCTCCTTTATGCAGATAACCAGGAATGATGAATCGAGTTTTTCTTGTGCCGCCGTAGTTTGACGCATGGATGGTTGAGTCAGTCTTTATCTCCTGGAGGGTTCAATGACAGAGAAAGGAAACTGCTTAATGAGGGTAACTTTGTTGTAGAACAGTTTTTGGATCGTTATAAGAGAAAAGAGTAAAAATGAATAAGGCAGCCTGCTTCTTGCCTGGTAGTAACGGTTTCTCTGTGTGAAGAGAAGGAAGCGGGTGCCCAACTTCTCAGCCGCCCATGGGAGAAGAGGGAGAGGTCTTTGTGTGGTTCCCCCCCAAGGAGGAAGGTCATTAAAGCAACCAAGTTCACCAAAACAGACCTCAGCAGCTGCAGGTATGGAGCATGTACAGTTACATCACAAATTTGACTACATGGGAGTGTGTTTCTGGCCCTCATTACACCATCCATCCATCCATCCATCCATTTTCTATACTTCTCATTCTGTTTTGGGTTGTGAGGCGATAGATCCTATTTTATTGCCGCTAACCTTAGTCGAAAGGAAGACTACCCCATCAACTAGTTGCTCAGTAGGAGGAGAGGAGAGGCAGTTTGGATGGGGCTGGACAATTGGACCATTCTTTTTTGTGTGTATGGTGCTCATCGCAAACGCAGCAGCTGCTTGTTTATGAGCTAGCTTATAAGCAAACTTAGCTTGTAGCAAACGTGTATGACGTCTGCATGCTGAGATCACGTCTCTGATCAACTGCTGAAAGGAGGCTGATTCTGTCCTCTTTCATCTAAAAACTGCTTCAAACAAAGCGTATGTAGGGATGGAAGAATGTTGATTTGTTGTGATTGTATTGTATTGGTGTTAATGTTTTATGTTGTGTTTGTTTTTTTTGTCTTTCTGTAAAGCGCTTTGTGACAGTTCAGGCTGTTTGAAAGCGCTATATAAATAAACTTGAGTTGAGTTGAGTTGAGTAGAACAATTTACAATAATACACTCAAGGGAGCATGATCACGTCCACAACATTTCTAGGAAATCACAATGTCCCAGCACTGGTGAGCTATGTTTTAAACTACTCATGTCTAAAGCCTACTCATGTGCTCCTTGGGGGCTACCTGGTGCCCACGAGCACCACATTTTGACCCCATGCGCCAAACACCCGACAACAATGTCAACAGTTTACATTCAAATGTTAACAAAATATACAATTTGAAAAGTAGGCTGAACGAATAAAACTTTCTTGAAATATATACATATATGTGCAATGAATCAATACCATATACTGTTACATTTTTTTTTTTTATTGAACTACTCTAATTTATTGAAATGCACTTGTACAATTACAAAAAACAAAACAAACATATGTTTCAAATATAAAATCAAAGAGATAACTTACCGTAAGATGCGCCAGCAAGTAAGCAAAGCAGACCTAAACTCCACATTGGCGACATCTGTTCAAAGTAAAATGACAGGAGATTATTTTGCTATTAATTTAACACAAAAGAAAAAAAAATGACCATGAACCAATGGACACCATTTACCGTGAGGATAGGCAAAGAGACTGCAAAACGACAGTGTCTTCACTCTGGGGTCCTTTAAATAGTGCAGCCAGATGCATTGGCTCATGAGCTAGTGGGAAACATGCAGATGGCAGAAAAACAGGCAAACTCATACCACTTAACGGGACATTGGCTTCAGACATGTTGCATGCCCTTGGATCACAGTAATCAGTATAAGGAGCATGTAGTTAGCCAAACAAAAACTTACATAACAACGCATGTAATATGGTGTTGCATTAGTTTCTATGTATGACACATGGTAGGTTAATTGCTTTCTCACTGACTTGTTATTGCTAGTTACTCCGAATGATTGCATCACTCAGGTATATAGAAAGTTCACAAAACAAGCAGTCTTCAAAAAAATTATGACATTTTAAGTTCACAGAACAAGCAGTCTTCAAAAAAATTATGACTTGAAAATGTGTCTTGTGTTGTTTTTCCACTCAAACAGCTTGTACTTTGAAAATAAACAACTACAAGTCGAACAAATAGCAAACACAATAAATATGAATTATGTATTTCTATGGACTTGTGGTGACATAGTCCATGGACATACATGTGCTAAACAAGTAGACTTTTAATTTGAGTGCAAAATTATTTGTCCCGCAATGTGAACTTGTTATTTGAGTAAGGATGGAACAATTTCATCCGCCCACGAAGAATACAAAATTGATTACAAGTTTACGACAATCAATAAGACTTGTTTTTGTTAATAGTAAGATTTTATGTTACAACCGGCGTTCATTGCATTTACATCTACTGCCTCATTCTTGTCAGAACACATGCTCCAAATGCAGATATTGTTTTAGTTCACAATTCAACCATGTCACCTGAAAATTAAATCAGCACGCCACATGCAGATCAGCGCATTGATATAAAAAATAAGTTCAACAGTAAAGCTTAGTATGAATATGAGCTTTGTCGCAGCCCTATTTTCCAGGGCCCTTGTCAGTCATGTGGCTGTCATCACTTTTTTCCTGGTTATACCACCACTTGGATCATCTGTGAACCTTTCTATTTATTTTATTTTTTTTTAAATTTAAGTTTAGATGGCAAGTTGGGGTGTGTCTGCTTGTGCTATTACAGCTGTTTCTTCTCCCACTTAGCAGTGGAAGTTGGTGTAAGTTTCAAGCATGAAGCCACAGGGAATTAAGCAATCTGATATTTGACATCTACCATCATTCTTCCTCTTACGTTGGATTGTCTGAATCTATATTTTAAATGCTATCTACTGTATATTGTGTTTGGTACTTACCTGTGATAAAATTCATAACATAATTCAGTTATTCAAATGTCGGAAGGAAAACAACATGTGCTGTGTAACAACAAGTTAAGGGAGCCTGCTTAAAAAAGATTGGCCAACACTCCACTGTGCCAATTCGCAAGTACTGTCCATATTGTCCACTGCCTGTCAATCAAGACAGCCTAAAAACACCCAGAGCCATTAAGAAGAAGGGGAAGTCGGCTATAGTCTCGCCTCCATCTAAGTGAACCCCAACCTATAGCCACTGGACCAGGGTGCAATGTGGGACTTCTCACCAATGGCCTCACCAAGACTGCTACTAACCCAACCTAAGCCGTGTTAAGTTGAGAACAACTATAATGAAGTTGAGACACTATTAAATGTAAATACAATTAGAATACAATGATTTGCACATCCTTTTCAAACTATATTCTACCGAAATCACAACAAACACAACATGAACTGATTAGTGATTGTCTTTTGTTTTTGCAAATATTCCCTCATTTTGAATTGACACCAGCCCGGTTTTGTAAAGTGTTCTGAATCCCATCAGGCAATACTCTTTACAAGAGATGCCGGTTTTTAAAGCTGTGCCTTCTGTGAAGGTCAAAAGGTCACATACATTTAGTGTTAGGCTTTCGGTCTTGTTCACAAAATAACTTCATCCCATCATTGCTTGTGAACAACTGAGCTTTTCGGGGATGCTCCTTTTATACCCAATAATAACAATCAACACTTACCAAATAACCTGTTTGCCTATGAAACATTCAAAACAGGTCTTTCTTTTTTTTTGCACATTTACCAACTTTCCCAGCTTTTTGTTGTCCCATTGCAGCTTTTTTTAAATGTGTTATAAGCATAAAATTCAAAATGAGATATTTGTAAAACAAAATGAAAAATCAGTTTGAACATTACATAGGTTAAAATGGATTGCAAAACATTGTATTCTGTTTTTATTTTTGTTTTACAAAACGCCCCAACTTCATTGGAATTGGGGTTTGTATGGGGGAGGGATGAAAAGTTCATAGCCTGACCAAGACGGATTTAAGCTTGGTGAATGATGCATCAAACACCTTGGGACTTCAGAATTTTTGTACATTCCACATATGCCCAATAGATGGCATTCCAGTGCCACTGAATGTGGAACATCCCCTGCTATATTCTAGGAGAACGTTTATTACTATTTATAAACCATTTAAACATTTATTTTAAGTTCAATTGTAAAACCAAAAAGAGCACCTGACTGATTAATCTTAAATCCTGCTCACAATTAAGCATGTATATTTACACATACAAATGAGAGAATAACAGTAAGGTGTAGCCAGTAACAGAACATTTTCCAAAACAAACACATACAGTACAGCCAAAATAATGTTAAGCAGTATTTTTGTTATAGTTAGTTATAGTATTTGACCTCATTAGGTTATCAATCAGTGCCTTCTAATCAGGTGGCAAAGTGTAGTTGGTATCCATACATGCATACTCTCCTGCAAATGTAGTGAAAATGAAGACCAATTCCAAACATTTGGATTTTACATTAAAATATAAAATTAGGTCAGTAGTTGAGCATTTATTTCCAGGTATTTATATTTATCTAAATTTGATTCACAATTTAGATTAATAAGATACAACGTTTGTTGGAAAATGTGCATTTTGTCGTATTTCATATAAGCAAAACATTGGAGCATGTGAATGACATAACTGTGATTGACTGATTGTCTTGTGCTCTAGTTCATGTTTATTGTTTTGAAAAAAATACATAATTGTTAGATTTACTGTATATGTAACCGGCATCAGTGTCTTCACATAGCAGGGCTCCAGACTGACCCTAAATTTTTAGATGCCACATAAATTTTCATCTTCTTATGCGAGTGCATCCAGTAAATTTGCAGTGTTTTTTTTGTTTTTTTTAAATATTACTATTCTTGAATTATTTTTGTTGCTATCTTACTTCTGCTCCAAACTTCAGCCCATTTAGTGAAATGAACGTGATGAATCTTTACTTTTGGCAAGTTAAATTATAGTGTGCGCCCGTAAAATGTCAGGTTATGATTGCTTCAGTCATTGTTTTGCAAAAATATTATTGTCCCCCCCAATCATCTCCTTGTGAAGCAAATGATTCTTTTTTTTTTTTTTCCTGAAAAATAAAATGTTTATATAATTTCACTAATAATGGTAAAGGCAAGACAAAACCATTTCCTGATCATTATTGAAAGTTGTGATTCAATAACTTTTTCTAAGGGAAATAAAATGTATATTTTCACATTTTTAATGGCAAAATGTGTCCCAAATTAAAAGCGTCATAATTTTCTGCATGTTTTCTGAGGAGTCTAATTTTCGATTTTCATGTGAATGGGTGAATATCATGCATTGTAAAGCGCCATATGGCATAGAAAGCGCAATAAAAGTTCAGTTCATTTCACATTTTACATTTATCGGATTTTTCTCCTGAAGCTTTATCGGTCTTTATGAAAACTAATGCAAATGCACTTTGGCGTCTTACGAGTTCCTTTTTTTTCTGTTTTTTTTATAATTTTTTTTATTTTTTTTATTTTTATTTTTTATTTTTTTACAAATAGCATGTCTTTGCTGCCTTTACCGTTAATGTCACTACTAAAATCCTCATTATGTTGTTGCAATACACCCGATTGATCTGTGAGACAGATGAGGCAGCCATTTTGCTGTTCCACAAATGCAGACAGCAACATAAATGGTGTTTTTTTCTGAGATGCGGTATGTATGAATTGGTGAAAGCGTCAGAACAATCGCATGTCCTAACTGTTATTATAGTATATATATGACTACATATATATTTCCAGCTCTTTCACAATCAATGCAAAGTGACAATACATGCAAAATATAAGCCCATACATTTTTGTGTGTATTTTGTGTGCATGTTTGAAACAGGATGATCAGCAGCTTTGGAGTCATGTTGGGTAAACAAGCCAGAAGTGGCCAATCTTTGCCAAATGATGCTTTCAGAGTCTTGCGGTGGTCTCAACGAAGTGAACGAAGATTTGGACCCGGGTTAATCCCATGTGAAAACAGCTCGGCAACTCCTGGCTCCTGGATAAATATCTGCCAATTAGGAGTGTCAGGCTTCGGTTGGAGATGTGGGTGTGCGTGTGCATGTGTGTGTGTGTGATTGCCTTATTGCAAAAGCTTGTAATAAACATGCTTGTTTTATTTTACATTTCCTAATTTGCACAGATCCATTTCAAGTAAGTAGTGAAACAAAAATATTTGTGGTCTTTGGAATGGTCTTGTTTTACATTTCTGAAGAGATTTGATCGAATGACAAACAAGATTAGCCAAACAAATATTATTTAAATTAAAGGCAAAAGTATGTTCAGGATTTGTTGACCATACACTGACAGTAGCATCCCACACAAAATATAGTGAATTAAACAATTATTTGATTTGGTATGGAATGGTTTGCACATGTAAAATCAGTTTTGTCAAGAATTTAGAAATAGACACGATGTAACTATTACTAAATGAGACTACTATGTTGGGACCAACACACCTATCATATGTGTCTCACATTGATATTGTGATCCATGATTGTGAGGAATTTGAAAGAAAACGTGAAATTACATGCATCAAAACCCACGTGAAGCGTCCGAAAAGAGAGTGGGCACAGAAAAGCTTGATATGTTCAGTTCTGTGCTGCTGAGGCTTACTGTCGGAATTTTAATCCTCCAAATGCAATACAGTTGGAGGGCGAGTACAACCGCAGGCTGCGTTGGGTTCCTGAATGGAGCTGCTCATGTGGGGGAGGAATGAAATGGAAGACAAAACTGAGATGGTGAGTGGAGACTTGTTTACACGTTTTCCAAAAAGAAATGCCCAACACAACTAACCTTAGTAGTTGAGTGAATATGTGTACACATTTAGAAAAAGAGCTCACTAGAAGTATTTCCACACCACAAATGTTAATATAAAAAGTAGGTCTTGTTACTCAAAGTATATTCTTCGCAATTAAAATAAAACATACTAATTTGAATTAAACATTGTTTTTTTTGGACTTTTCAATGTCTTTAAAATGTAGATATGAATTAAAGAAGCTTGTTTATTTAATATTTTTTGTTCAAATATTGTTGTTATAAACACAACTTCAACAGCTGCAAATTATGACAAAATTCAGCTCAAAGACCCTGTGTATGCTCACGTGAACGTTGTTATCAAGCCTCCCTCCAATATCTTCTCTGGCCATATTATACTAATTTTGAAAGGAATAGGCCACTTAGGGATGTCACGATGACGGCAACATCGTGATATTGTGATATTAAAACTGCCTCAATATCGTCGTCAGGTTCACAATATTTAAAATGAACCCATCTGTTAAAAAAGTCAGGTTGATTTCCATTTGTGCTGTTCTAGCACCCTCTAGTGGCTCGTTTATTAGTGCAATTTAATTTTCATTAGGGATGTTTTGGCCTTCTATGTTTAAAATCTATGCTAATTGTCAGATGAAGGGGAACCTAATTTGCTTGTGAAGCGATCAATGTGTGCTTGCATTAGCAAGTAAGTGCCTCAATATTGTTATTAGAGATTGTAGGTGGTTGATATGCATTGCTGTTATGTACAAAAGCACAATATTGTGCTTCTTTTTAGTATGAGCTCTTTTTTTAAATTTTTTTTTTATACAATACAGTGATCTTTTATAAAATATCGCCAACCCCCCCAATATCGTGAGAATTATCATATTGTGACCTTCATATCGTGATAATATCGTATCCTGATGTTTGAATATCGTTACATCCCCTACTACCAATATTGCCATTGCCAGTAAGTGTAAGTGTAATAAATGAGAGGACTTTGTGACAATGTTAGTCTTGTCCACAGCAATTAAACTGAAATATGAAATAGGCCTTTTCTTCTACTTACTGTATCTCCACATCAGCTCCTGAAATTATTACGACTCAATGAGTTGAACAAACAGCTCATAAAAAAAGTCACTTTGTTTAGTTAATAACTTTGAAAAGCATGTATCAACCCGTTCAAATTTTTTTGTGATCCCCTAGCACGAACAAACAGTAAGAAGAGAATGACTTTGTCACACTTTATTTTCAACAGTAATTACCGTGAAGGTGTTCTCAGCTTGAATCCTAATTACATTATAACAGTCCAGCTCCTCTGAGACAATATTGTGCCGAATGAGGAATGATGAAGGATGATGAAATGCAAATAGTCTGTACTTCCCCAAATTATCACAAACCAACTCATGGGGATATAGTACATTAGAAGGAAAAAAAACACTAAACAATGAGAGTTTAATAATACAAATCATATAATCAGGTTCATATTTTTTACTAGTAACGTACTGTATGTGTTAAGTCCATTTTCTTTATAATGACATGAACTGACAGTTAATGCCTGCAAGTGTGACAGAAAACGGCGTTTGCTGCCCGTAGAGATTCTATAAATGCCACTCCCAATATGTTCCAATAATTTGAAAGTCAGCTGTGCTGTAGACTAGTTGCAGAAGCAAATGTTATAGCAGCCTGGTGTGACTTGTGGAAAACGATCTTGTCCTTGATATGCCCCAAGAGGCTTACATCAGATCCAGTTGCAGTAAAACATCTCAGTTAGAAGTCGTCACCTTGGTGCTGACATGATGTTGTCTGGCTCATATTCAAAGTGGGATATGTCATGTACATTTTTAGGGTCAACATGTTTTTATTTATTTATTTATAAATCATTTTTAAAATGATACAGCACAAATCTAGCGCCTTACCAATTACCACAAACGCAAGCAAAATGTTGTCTACTCAAGGTAAAAATGTTTTTCAGCACGGCATGTGGAGTCTGGTGGACTACGTGCGAGGAGTTGTGTGTATTTGTGGCTGTGAGGGTTCGTATGCATCGTCCAGACATATATTTACCATATATGAATGTTTGTCTGAAAAACTTGTTCACCTTAAAAATAAACATTTTCATTTTGTAGAAAGTGTGCGTGGAGTTTACAATGCGCACATTCACTGCACATTATTTTTTTAGTAGTGCACATATAAGTTGAATAAACAATTGCAGTTATGTTGTACATCTCAAAGAACATATGAGGGTGTCCAGGTCTTCAAATTTCCACTCAATTCATTCCTAACTCTATCCTCTTTTCTCTAAGGGAATCATTAGAACTTCTGTATTTTTTTTCCTCGACTGTCTGTGTTCCTGTATTGACTTTTTTTTTTACAGGGAATAGCAGCAAACACATTCCCTCTGGTGGAATATTGATCCCAGAGTGCGGCATGTAAGAGCTAAGAGTGCATGGTGTGACGGCCACACCTCACTTCACAAAACGGGTTTGTTTATGGGCCACTGGGACTATTTCAACCACAGATCAACATTCAGAAAACTACTCACTGCCAGCATTTGAGTCTGATACAAAAACATCTGCAGTAAGTGTCTCAGCAAATGTGAACAATACGTATGATGAAATGGTTCAAAACAGATCCCATTTGATTAAATATTATGTGAATGGCTTCCACAGTAGAGTATACAGTACTGAGTGAAAATTAACCATTCTGGGTGATGTATTTATTTATTGTATTATGTTTTATTGCTCCTTTCATCAAAACAAATATCACATTTGAGGTATTTTTTCATCCATGTCATTGTTCATATATCATATAAAATATTTATATTTTACAACTTATTTACAATTTATTTCACATTTCTGTCAAATTCATATATACGATACTTCAATTACCCTGTTTTTATTGCCAGAATATTATATACTGTATGTCATTAAAGTGTCGAGGTATATTGTTATAAACCCTTCATGATTTCCGTATTTTTATTATTATTATTTGTTATTATTTATAATTCATTAGGTATGCATTGTGTTTGACTTAAGCAGCCTATAAGTTATGTTACTAAATGCATATATGGTATAATCAATAGCATTTGGTGGCAAGTATTTGTAATTTGGGTTGTTAGCTTTTCTCTCTCATCCTGTCACTACCTCCTCATATTTCCTCCTTCACAGCATAAGTATTGTATCTATTACTAATCTAACAGTAATTCTTAAATACTGCAGTGTACACGGCTGTTTAAATTCTACTGCTAATGAAATAGCTTGTTTAATTTAAAGAACAAATGTTTATTTATTCGAATAAGATACTGTAACTACTATCATCTATTTGGTCTTGAAAGTATTATAGGTTCTAAAAAAAATAAAAAAATAAAAAAATAAAAATAAAATAATAATAATAATAATAATAATAATAATAATAATAATAACAACAACAACAACAGCATTACAAGCCTCACTATATAAAACACATTTTGGTGTTGAGACTATGTAAGTATATATCAAATATTTATTTATTTATTTATTTATATTTATATTACTCATGGTGGATACAGATTGCTAAGCTAGCTAGCTAGCTAGCTCGCTAGATAGATAGATAGATAGATAGATTTGAAGAGTTTCATTCTCCTTTATAGTAAGAGAGTGTAGAGTTGTAAACATAACATTGTCGAGTTTACATAGAAATCAGATTGAACTGGTGAAATGTCAGAGCAATAAACAGCTGCGGGAGTTGATGGGGATTGATGAGCTGCTAACCCCTCATTTGTCGCTCTACTAAAACACCTCACTTACTCCTTGAGAACCCACTGGCATGAACATAGCCAAGGCGTCTGTGAATTCTTGCTTTGTTAGCAGATAGCCTGTGGTTCCCTCCTGGAGTGTAGGTCAACCATATCAGAGAACTAGAATCTGGAACGTCTATATCTCTCCATGTTTCTTAATCTCGGCTGCTAATGACTGTCCGCCACCATTGCCATGGATGTCATACCAGGTTTACATGCATGACGTTGTCATAATTTCTGTGATAATGCCACTTGTAGTCAATAATTGTGATTTGCTGTAATATATATTGAGTGATCTAAATGTGCAGTGTTGAAAGTCAAAACCCATATTAACTTAAAAGAGAAATTCTAATGATTTTTTTATTCTCATTTGAATTCCAACCTATCTTTATTTTCTCAACTTATTAAAACACTCATATGGGTTACGTAAGCACACTAATTATTTATCTTTGCCATACCAGAAATTTACTAAGCATCTATTCAGACTGCTCAGATGTCATTCCAGTCCTGATCAAAGCTCGATGGCATATTTGCCTGATGTCTCAGGTCTGCCATGGTATGATGTGATGTATGTAACTAATATTTTAGTCCTCTTTTTTTTTTCTTTACTTTTGTGTCATGATACAGAACAAGATAAGCAAAATAGATAATGGCTGGTTAAATTAAAACAACAACAACAAGCCAACAAACATGAAAACAGTGTTGCTGCAATAGACTCACCTTTGCATTCACTTTCTTCATTTCCGCAACCAGTCAAGTTGAGTCTATTTTGTTTACTGTGTATGTTGATTTACTGACTATTTCTACTCACTTGAGTAATTAACAAAAATCTTTACTTAGAGTAAAAAAAAGAAGCTGCTTGTACAGTTAATAATGGTATTAGAATGCCATTGATAGTAGTGCAAATTATTTGAATTTTTACGAATAACTATAAATAAATGTCATAGGAGGTCAACCAGCAAATGTATTTTACTATAGTTCCACCTAAATGTTGCATTTTAATGTACTATAGCCATCTTAAATCTGTACTTACGTTCAAGAATATGTTTGTCCAGATGTAGAAACTTGACAAAAATGACAAGACAGGAGTCTTGGTTTTGATTTCATAAAGAGACATGAGCAGGATTTTAGATCAGCAGTATGTATTAATTAAATTGTAGATCATAGTGAGTAGAATTTAGGATTGCTCCAATATTCTGTTATGCCTTAACCATTAATCTGCATTGCAGTTCTATGAGAGCATTTACATTTGAGTGAATTGTCATTTCTATTAAAAACAGTTCTTTTAATTTGTTCTTTAATGAGACAAAGCAGGCTACATCAGGAAAAAAAACAGTTTTTGTTTCTTATAACAACTGCACTCTTACATATATTTTACTGTCACAGACTCCCTTTGTATAACACCACACAAATCAATATAACCAATGGCTTTTTCTTGTTAAAAATGTTGATGATATTCCCATTTGTTGCATCAAACTGGATATTTTCGTAATCCAGCACTGCCCTCCTCGTGCGTGTCTAAATTGGCCTTTGACCTTTGACCTTCCCGAGGGGAACAGAATTCACAACAGAAGTATTAATTTCCCCAAAGGATGTCTCTTTGTACATAAACCCCGGGGCTTTGCATTTTAGGAACATGCTTTTCTCATTCTTAAAGTTCTATGTTTTCATATCCTATTTTGTCACATACAAAACTGAAAAGAGTCTATTATATACATCCATGATTTTTGCAACATTAAAACCACATCGTTATTCTGCATTAGTAGCATTTACAAGATCTTCATGAGTTCCGTTTCCCCTCGGTTACCAAGTTTACTCTAATCATGCAGTTTGGAAAATCACATTTTTTTCGGGGTGTTTGTTTGCTGTTTTGTTTTTAGAAATGTTTGCAGTTGGTCAGTCGGCAAAGTCTCACAAACAAAGTGAGTATTCCTTTGCACCGGGGTGGTCCATCGAGGGCATGTCCGTTCCTTGCATCAGTTTGGAAAAATCGTCTGCCCCATTGGCTTGAGTCTGTCAGTCTGCAACGTGTCTGCCAGTTTTGAGATGGAACTGAAGTGAAGTGGGACAGCAGAAGACGTCGTCTTCATACTGGCCGGTCAACAGCATACTGGCAGGGGCTCAGGTTGGACACAGGATTCTGCACAGTTGGATAAGTGAAGTTGGTGTGTTGCTTGGCCTTAAGCCTCAGACTAGCCAGACTGGAGTTGCAGGTGTCTCTGTACATATACGGGCTAGCTGTGCTGGCGTACGGGCAAGTGGCTGTCGCTGAGTTGAGTGCTGTGGGGCTGTTGAGATTGTTAAGGTTTCCCAAGTTGTTGAGGCCTGCGCCAGGAACTCCAGCCACCGCCGAGGGCACCATGCTTGAGGCCATGTTCATAGAGGGGATGGAGCTAGGGGGAGAGAACATAGGTTGGGACGACAGGGGGCTTACATTCATCGAGTTAAAGAATGGGAAGCTCTTGGCGGAGAGTTGGCTGCTCGCTAAACTCTTGGTGGCCCAGTTGTTGTACGAGTAACCCGTGTACATATCATCATAAGGTTGCATGAGTCCGTTAAACTGGGCGCCAAAACCATTCTTGCACAATTCAGCCTGCTGGTTCCGCTCCCGCTTTCTCCACTTGGCACGCCTGTTCTTGAACCATACCTGTAGAAGCCCAAATGAGAAAAATGTTAACTCATTTGCTTCCCAAAACGTATAAACACGTTCTATTTTAAATATTGCCATGGTGCCAAAAACGTATTTATACGTTTTCATATTTGTTTTTTTGTTTTTTTTTAATGCTAGAGCAAATGGAGGGCTTTGATTCAGCTTCTGACCTGAAGAGGTCGCTTAAAGCAATGGTAGTTATTACAAAAAAAACGGCCAACAGGTGTCAGCAGAGTATACGAGGTCAACAGGGCCATGTTGCAACAAGCTCTTTTCCCCAATGTTTTCAACAGGTTTGTGACTAATGATGAAACTTAGCTATATTCTAATACTAATTGCTGCAAAACGGAAACAGATAAAAACATACTTTTCCTGATGAATGAAGAGACTAATCTTTCTTTTAGTAGGTTCCATGTTTTTATAGAACACAATTTTCTGTGGGCTTTGCAAAATCAGTCAAAATCCAGTAAAACAGCTGGGAATGAAAGAGGTTGCTTCAGCGAAAATGGCTGGGAGTGAATGAGTTATGGATCATGTTACTTATGACCAAATGTCCCTTCAAGCATCTGAAAAGTGGACTTAGCTTGTAGAAATTGTATATTTTAGCAACTAGCTCTCTGAAATGTACAATTTACAATGGGAAAGCAATTCCCTCGATGAGGACCTTCTGACGTTAGGCGTCATGAGATACAGTATTACAAAAAGAGACAAAATAAAAGCAGTTTTAAATTACAGTCCACCAAAACACAAAGAGCTCTATATTTGTATACAAGGCACCTGCGCAAAACCGTCATTTTTTTGCCGGGGAAAGTCTATTACAGTTCGTAACTTCAGGTACCAGTGTATTAATTTAAATTTTTTTCCGCCCGACATTTCCAGGATCCATTGAGGCATAGAGATGATCCATTGTAGGAAAATCACATTAGTATACCATACCACCTCTTATTATCAAATGTACCTGCAGGAATCCCATATTGTTGCACAACACAAGAGAATGCAACCAGATTGACATTATGGGCAATGTTGATTTATTTTCTCAGTTAACTCAAATTTCTGTCTGAATTAGCCAGCAAATTAAAGTGGTTCTCTTTTTCCTCATCTGTGCATTTTCATTGGACATTGTACTTCTCAAAGAATGTCAGGTGAGATAAAGCACATACATTGGGAATCATGGCACCTCTTAAATAGTTAAAAGAATATTATGGGCAAATGTGTCCCTCATCTTCAGAGGCACAAAGATCATCAAGTAAGCTGGAGTGTATAGTCAGCTATTAGACATGGTTTATTAAATATTTAGAGGACAAGAGTTGAAATTCAACAGAGTTGGAAAACAGTGGAAAAAAAAAAAAAAAGGAAAACAGTGGAAAGTTCTTATAAGAGTTTGAACCAAAATTTGCTTCGACAAATTACTTTATAAAGATGAACCTCATTGGTTGTATCCTAAATATACAGTGGACAGTCCGAAGTGCTGCAATATGGAATCAAATAAAAATGTTCAAACATTGAACAACAAAATTAGAGGTTGGAATTTTTCTTCCTCATACTGTGGATTATTTAACTCCGTGGAGGAATGACAGGATTTCTTTTCATAGCTGTTCATTAAATGGCCTGAGTTAATCAAAGGCATAAAAAGTACGCAACGGCCATTGCATAATGATGACAACATTTGGTTTCTGGAACAATTGTATTCACTTTATATAATTTCTTATGGGGAAAAAATAAATAATTTTCGTTTCCGTGCTCTACCATTGATGCTCAGCCTTTGAAGTTCTTTTCGGTCCCATCTCTGAGCTCCTTTTGCAATCCAATTCTTTGTATCAGCCAACCATCTGTTATTGTAGTAACAGAATACTGTTGACCATCAATATGAGCATAAAGCTTATGACTTTTCCATCTCACTCAGTGACAGTGGGGGAAACCCCCACGAGAGGACAGAAGCCACTCAATCTTTACAGTGACTTCAAGGCTATGCCGTTTGAAGGTTTATGGAAAGGGCTAAATGTCAAGGTTATATGGTTGCTTCGCTGTCAACGTGTTTATCCTGCTCATCACGGATAATTTATTGCAAGCAAATACTACATTATGAATAGTTGTGAATGCTGTGCTCGAAAAAGTTCAAGCTAATCTTAGTTTTAAACAGTAAAGGTCATTGCACATTCAGTTTAGATGATGTCAATACAAACTGGGGAGGGGCTTTGGACCAAGTTTCCTTTGTTATGTGGAAAATTAAGGATCGATTATTGGAATAAACACAAATATTTGTAGAATATAAAAAGGAATTTGAGGATCATTTGGAACTCCAAATTTGATAACAGAATT
Source organism: Festucalex cinctus (assembly GCF_051991245.1). Taxonomy (NCBI): domain Eukaryota; kingdom Metazoa; phylum Chordata; class Actinopteri; order Syngnathiformes; family Syngnathidae; genus Festucalex; species Festucalex cinctus. The sequence continues at coordinate 22,748,280 of NC_135424.1, forward strand.
CAATTGAGCAGATAATGTGGATATTTATGATTATTATCATTATGATTATGATTATGATTATGATTATTATTATTATTATTATTATTATTATTATTATTATTATTATTATTAATTCGATCTCTGGTGTAATAACCTTATTTATTGATTGATTGAATTTCCATCCATCCATCCATTTTATTGACAGCTTATTCCTCACAAGGGTCGCGGGGGGTGCTGGCGCCTATCTCAGATGGCTTTGGGCAGTAGGCAGGGGACACCCTGGACTGGTTGCCAACCAATCACAGTGATTGAATTTTTATATTTTATTTTATTTGTATTATTATTATTATTATTATTATTATTATTATTATTATTATTATTATTATTATTGTTATTATTATTATTATTATTATTATTATTATTATTATTATTATTATTATTATTAATTCAATCTCTGGTGTAATAACCTTATTTATTGACTGATTGAATTATTTTTTATTTTATAATCTGTTCTCATTGCTGATGGACATGTAAATTTCCCAGAGGGAGCCATCCCAAAGGGATCAATAAAGTCAAGTCTAAGTCTAAGTATCACACACCATTCTGCCTCAGTTGATTCAAGACAGAAATAATCAATATTCAACTCCACACAGTTGACAAAATTGCTAACAAACAGTTAATCAATTTTTATGCCCATCACTAACTGTAACTTGAAAGGTCAACATTAACAATAGAGATGAATGGACTGTTGAACAATTTCATTCCGTCATAATGGTGATCTGACTCCTCATACATTTGACTGTCCAAGTCTATGCGGGTTGGAATTCAACTTCAGTCATGGGCCACCTTCGTAGATGTTCAGCAACAGCTGCCTCATTAGGAGTGAGAGGCCTTCTCAGGGTACACATTTGAGGATAACAAATGTGGGGAGATTCATCAAAATAATCTAGTATATTCTTTCAGCCTTAACTTTAAAACCTCTAGTTCAAATGTCCGTTTTTGTTTTTTTTTAACTAAGTGCACAACATAAAATTACATTGAATTCAATTATTTTATTCCCTTGCTCAAAACAACTGTTTGTAATACACATGCTATTAAATTGGGAACTGGGGAACAATTTGAAAAACCAAAACAAAAAACATTGAGTTTGACTTTTATGCTGATTAAAATTAAAATTGGCATTCTGATTCCAAAATTGCAGTCAGTTGTTGTTTTTTTCGAGCACGTCGAGTTTTTTTTTTCCCTCCATCTTACCCTCCAAATGCTGGCTTTTCTCCCTTTCCCTTGTAACCTTGGGCATGGCAGACTGTTTTTAATTTTTTTAAAGCTTGTAAATATTCTATGTTAGTGTTTGATTTGCAAACTTGTACATACACATTTACTCTTTCTTTCTTTCTTTCTTTCTTTCTTTCTTTCTTTCTTTTAAAAAAAGAAAAAAAGAAAAAAGAAACAGGGATCCTATAGCTCAAAAACTCAATGTGGTAGAGAAACACTGATATCAGTTTTGGATTCCACACCCAAACATTAGTTAAAACCAGCTGTCAGACCTAACTCAACAAAAGTTGTGTTCCCCAATGATTATAGTATGCTTGTAAGACAGACGCTAATTGTTGTTGAGGGGAAAATTTATTTTTTGTGTTTCTTCCAGAAGAACAACTATTAGTGCACATCATGTAATCTCACCATTATGGTTTTGATCTAAAAAATTAGCCAAAGTCCCAACATTAATTGATTGATCAATGATTATTGTAGTAGATTCGTTTTGAGTGATTGTTACATCTGACATTGCTATAGTGGGTCTTTTTGTAGTGGCTCAGCTTCTGTATCTGCATTGCTTTGTTGTGTTTTTAAACTTTGCCACCCAATTACCTGCAAAATTTTGATTAAATTCTACAATAATGTACATGAACCACTTTCTATATTTAAATCACTGCATTTTCATCTTGCTGGCTGTAAATATTCCTTCATTTGGACTTCTGGTTAGATGCTTACTGCGTCTTATTGGTTGCCGACCAATACCGCACACAATAACAATGGAGTTGAATATCACCAGTCCATCACAGATTTGGCACTTTGAGACAGACAGACATGAATGAACATTTACTACAAAGAACAATTAAGAGTTTTCAATGAACTTAACACACATATTATAAAAAAAAAAAAAAAAAAAAAAAAAAAAAAAAAAAAAAAAGTCTATACACCCTGTTCAAATGCCATGTTTGTGATATTAAAAAAACAGAACAATTTTTGAGCGTGAAGTCCAAATGAGATAATACTGTAAACACATGATGACACATGATGACCTGTAGCCTGTGCAACTCAAGTTTATCAATTGAGTTGTACACATCTTAGGTCAAATTAATGGTGGAAAAAGTTTTTAACTGATATTTACTATCTTAAACCTGACATTTGCACAAGAGTGTGTCAACTTTTTATATTCACTGTACATGCCTTGAAACTCAGTTGGAAGTCTGAGTACTTAGAGAGAAACCTTACAAGCACAATGAGAACATGCAAACTGCACTGATGTGCTCCAAGTAGGATTCAAACACATTTCTCAGAACTCGCTGTTCCACCAAAGACAAAACATTACAGTGGAAAGTTCAAACAGCATAAAATTAAATTTTAAAAAATTAAGCTATTGCGTGTAGCAGTGTGATTACGTATTTTACATAAATGGGTTTTATGAACTTTCAGTTACATTGAAGGTACATTTATTATGTATTTAAAATTTATTTATCCAAGTTACACAATTGGATTTGCACTGCAGACCAGTTCTAATAAACCAGAGCGTATATTTACATTCAAAACATTATAATGTATATAATACAGTGATATATGTAACAAAAAATGATCAGAAAATGGTAGGTTTATACTGTATGTGGCCCTTGCTGAGGCATACATAGAAAAAGTATGTATCTCTGGGAAAGGCTATAGACCAATGTTAAATGAATGGCCAGACATGGTGTTGAGTACAGTGCAATAATCTCATCAAATGTTTTGTTCGAGCAACATTGAAAAGCCCAAGGGCAGTGGCTCTCACCAGTTCCTATGCCTTGTTTATTGAATAATAAAATGTTTTTATTTTTTTCTCCAATTCAAGACATAAGTATAGGCTTCACTGGTGAACAAAATGAACAGTGAGAGTAGCCTTTTAATGGACTCTCTTCACCCCGGGATTACACCGGATGCGTGTGCGTTGCGTCTCCGCTCCGCTGCGTCTTGACTGCGTGCTCCGGACGAGTCGATTTTTTGTCCAACTCAACACCAGCTGCGCACAAGAGCGGTCCGGCAGCTCCGTCGCCGACAACTTCCCGCCGTGTCTCGCGTGATCGCGCGCAATAATGTGGCATTAAAAACAACGACAAAGACACGGAAAGTCTGTGCTTAACAGAGGAGCAGAAAGAGAGGTGGACTTTCTTTGACTGAACTCACCGTCCACTCCTGCTATGACGTTCCATGCAGCATTCCTTTTTAAGTTGTCTTTATAAAAAGGATGTGCCGTGTCATATCTAATTTTGTTGCTTTCCACCTCGGTTATAAATCTCTCCTTGTCCATGTCCGCCGGTGTTTAAACAGTGAATTAAGCATAAAGCATTATCACGTTTTGCTGACATGATTGCGAAATAGGAGCTGGCGAGTGTTTTATTCTGAAAAATAACCGGGAATTTATTTTGAAACTGTGTCTGTCTTCCTGTCCCGCTCGATTGTGTTCTGTGCTAGCCTGCCATTTGACGGAGGCCGACAGATGCGTCGTCCGTCAAAAATAGAAAATAGGTCTATCCGTGCGGAGGGCTGCCGCACGATGCAGCTGAGACGCAGTCGACACGCAACGCACACGCACCCAGTGTAATTTGAACAATTTGAATGAATGGAAACGTATTGGCTGCGTCGCCGGAACGCAACGCAGACGCAATACACCCGCATCGGTGTAATCCCAGGGTACACCTTGAATTAAGAAAGGGTTCTTTGCTTAAGATGGAACCCAGAGGCAGCAGATACAACAGAAAAAGCAGAAGCCCCAGAATTGATACCTGTGGAACACCATTCCATTATATCTGTGAATTCATATATTTCACATATTCATCCAACCACTTTCTTTTTTTTGCACAACATAGTATGAAGGGATTAAAATAAAAAATAAATCATGGGACACACTGTCACGACAGTCAAAAGTCAGACTACTGAGCACACCAAATTCTCTGCAGCACAAATGGGCCAAGCAATGTAACGTGATCACGTGATGGCCAAGCAGGGCATGTCATCACAAATCTTTAGTCGGTTGGATGTCTTGGCGTCCGCCAAACCCTTGGAGTTCGATTGAACCCAGGTAGAGTCACTGCCCTCGGGTTTGTAAACTTACAAGCATCGCTGTAACCCTTCACTATTCGTGTTACCATTAACGAACGAGTTCTGAATCAACTCGAACGATATTACAAAGTAAAATTCTGCTTCCCGATTTTTGCAGATTACTTATTTTGTAACACCTTTTTGTTTCATTTTTTACCTTAATAAAATCCAAATCAGATTGACTGTTGAAACCAGCTGCCATATCCAGACAAATGATCAACATGCATACCCACCCTGACCCGTGCCTCTGTGAGATTGGTCCATACTGCAATCTCCTCTCTGGTGCTCATGTCAGGGTAGCGGTTCCTCTGAAAAGTGGCCTCCAGCTCCTGGAGCTGCTGGCTGGTGAAGTGAGTTCTCTGCCTCCGCTGCTTCTTCTTCAGTGAGCCGTCATCCGCACTGGATTCATCCAGTTGGTTCTGGTGGGATTTCTCCGTGTCTGCAGTCATATACAGGAGGCCCATTAGCATGTAAAAATTCATGTCTTTTAGAACACATGCCTACTTCCTATCATATACTAACAGTATGCAGTAAACTATCACAACTGTTTTGCTAGGATGGCCCATTTTTCACTCAAAAACTGCCTTTCAGTATTTTTTTTTTTAAATCGTTGTTGTGTTTTGGAGAAATCCATATATAACTAACTCCTCTTGTAACAGCTTTTTCTGCTCAGCCATTTGGACACGCCCCCTTGCCCCCATGTTTTGGTGGGAGTCAGAACAGCATCCGGACACAATAAATGTATCAATTCAAAACCATTTTACGTACATTGCTTATAATGTCCAAAAAACAGCAATTGATCCGCACCAAAATGCATGTGGATGTCTCGGCATTTCAACCCCAAAATATTGCAACAATCAGCCTCTCCATCGTTCTTCATTACACTGTGGTGAATAAATATAATTTATTGCAGTTTCCTCTTGTTTTGTTGAAATGCTGAGATGGGATTTGGCTGCTGTTCAGTGCAAGGTTGGATCTACTATAATGCGATACAGGGCCATGTGCCACCCCAAAATTGGAAAAAATCCTGAACTTATTTGCCTTGTCGCCTTTAATAAGAAGCTGTTCATCATCCATCCATCCATTTTCTTGACCGCTTATTCCTCACAAGGGTCGCAGGGGGTACTGGCGCCTTTCTCAGCTGGCTCTGGGCAGTAGGCAGGGGACACCCTGGACTGGTTGCCAGCCAATCACAGGCTGTTCATCAAGTTGATCAAATTCACCAGAAAATATAATCGATAAGTAATTGCTTACTTGATTGATTTTAGAATGTTTAATCAATTAAAGTCAAAGAATTTAAAGTGTCCCTTGTGTTGTTCTGTTTTTCTGGATGTGGCCCTCAAACAACAAGTTTGGACACCCCTGTTTATAGAGCCTTGCAAGTCACCCAAGGATGCTTAAACTTCGAAAAACGATAAAGGTTGGAGGACACTAAATGCATCTTGAATGTAGACTAGGGATGTAACGATAAGCAAAATATCGTAATATCGTGATATTAAGCCACAATATCGTCGTCGTCGTCATTTTCACAATATTTAAATGCAACACATCTGTTAAAAAAAAAAGTCAGGTTGATTTCCATTTGTGCGGTTCTAGCACCCTCTACTGGCTAGTGTTTAGTGCAATTTAATTTTCATGAGGGATGTTTTGGCCCTTCTTTGTTGAAAATCACTAATACACTAATTTTCAGATGAAGGTGAACGTAATATGCTTGTGAAGCAAGTCACTATGTGGAGGAACTTAATGTGTGCGTGCATTAACAACATGACATAATAATAATATTTATAATAATAATAATAATAATAATAATAATAATATAACATAACATTGATGTAATGTACAAAAGCACAATAATGTGGGTTTTTTTTTAGTATGAGTTAATTTTTTTTTTTTTACAATATTGTGACCTTTTTTAAATATCGCCAACCTCCCCACAATATCGTGATAATTATCATATTGTGAGCTTCATATCGTGATAATATCATATCGTGACGTTTGGATATCGTTACATCCCTAATGCAGACCACTACATACTTGCAGCTTTTTGGCCAGCAAAGAGCAAAACATCACCAGAAAATGCTACATTCCAACTGAGAGGACACACACTTCACACTGCTTTTTGACCAGCCACAGTCATGGGGACATTCCATGCACGCACACACACTCCAGACTGATTCTTGGACAGCCACAGTCATGAGGACGTCGCAAGGCATAAAGTGCCAGCTCGGAGAAGATCTCAAAATCCTGGGGTTGAATGCGGGGCTGCAGCAGTCATTGTCTGTGTCAGCAGGTATAAATTGGTTCTTACATGCTCACACTCTGCACCATAGCTACATTTGTGACTAATCACCCATTTGTAGGACAATTTCGGAACCTGTCAAAAGATTGGGGCTGCATTTGTTGTTATTCCAAATGAATATGCAATAATGAAAAATATGCTAGATGTTGTATTTCTCTTACCGTCTGTGTTAGAGACTGTCTACAAATTGCATAATCCAGGGACACATATAGGACAAATCACCATAATCAGATAAAATATGTTTTTCTTTTTTTTCCCATTCTAACTGCTGTTGTAGCTGTATATGGTATTGCACAATAAACATCAAACATGCTGATATCTATAATTTTGGATAAACTAGATGAAATAAACATATCCAACAATATTATGTCTTTTCTCCATCTGATTGCTGTAGTAGTTAGCAATGATAGGTCAATCACTAATGGCTATACAGTTCAAAATTTCACAATAGCTTTCATTAGGAGACATTTGAGTGACAAAAATATTCATGTAAAATCAATGAAAACACATTCTCTCATTCTGATGGGTGAAGTAGGCAATGGTAGCAGTTTACTATAAGAAAAAGAAGTACTCAGAATGAGAAAACGTGTTATTGATTTTTGGTGACTAATTCTGACCATTTATTTCATTTATTTCTGACCATTTGTTTCTACATAATTGTATAATTGTATAATGAGATACATCAGAAAAGTTTGATGTGTAGTATGCAATGGTCTCCCATTTACAGTTATTACAACAGTCAGAATGAAGAAAAAAAAAACTTTTATTTGATTTATTTCATGGTGATTTGTCCCTGAAATATGTAACTTGTGGACAGTTACTATTAAGCAAATATCGAACATCAGGACAATTTTTTCTCGCTCTCTGAGCGGTGGGTCAGCTTTAGTGTCACTAAATGTTTGAAAATTATGACCAATTATCACAAAAAAAAAAAATTGATATGCACACCTTTTTCATGTCCCCTTAAACCTGTAAATATATATTTGGCGGCACGGTAGTCGAGTGGTTAGCACGTCCGCTTCCCAGTTCTGAGGTCTCCGGTTCGAGTCCAGGCTCGGACCTTCCTGGGTGGAGTTTGCATGTTCTCCCCGTGCCCGCGTGGGTCTTCTCCGGGTACTCCGGTCTCCTCCCACATTCCAAAGACATGCATGGCAGGTTAATTGGGCGCTCCGAATTGTCCCTAGGTGTGCGTGTGAGTGTGGATGGTTGTTTGTCTCTGTGTGCCCTGAGATTGGTTGGCAACCAGTCCAGGGTATCCCCCGCCTACTGCCCAGAGCCAGCTGAGATAGGTGCCAGCAGCCCCCGCGACCCTTGTGAGCAATAAGCGGTCAAGAAAATGGATGGATGGATGGATATATATATATTATTATTTTTTTGTTAAATCTAAAAATCACAACATTTTCAATTTTGTGGAGTTGATAATGGCTTTTCCTCATAGGAGCTCACATGGGCCGGTCACTTTTCCGTTTTCACCAGTTTGGACATGAGTGGAGCTGTGCATATGAATGTTGGTGACAATTGGTCATGGTTTTCAGACGCTCGGCGACAACTAGACGTGAAAAAAAGCAAGCCAGGAAACAAACGTAATGCTGCCATCCTCCCTTCAGTGATGAGCAGAAACAAGAAATCTTCACCCATGAACAATGAGTGGTACAATTTGTGCTGAAAGTCATTACAAAAAAACAAACCCTAGAATCACTACAGACTTTTTTTCCCATAAGTGCCTTTTTAGCAGTCCCTTTAAATCGGCCAGTTGAGCAATTTGAAATGTTGCCTAAAACTGTATGTAAAATATGTCTCAAAATACTAACAGGGGTCCAGAACTCATGCACACAAAAAGTACAAGAAATAATAGGGCAGCTAATCCTCCTCACTCACTTGCCTTAGCCTTTTTTCCTACATTTAAGTTGAAATTTTTAGTTATGGATTAACGTAGCAGCACGATGTAGTCTGGTTAGCACATATCAGTTTCTATTCCTGCCTTTCATGTTGTAATGTATGTTTTTATTTTGTAGTAATTGTTTCCTCTCATTTCAGAAGCTTTACTTCCTGCTCATGCTGTATCTCCTCGTTATGATGAATGCTTCCACCTGTGCTTCTTAGTGTGCAGTATGTGTCCACTCATTTCTGGAGTCCGCGTTGGCAGTGCTTGGGCCATCCATCCATCCATCCATCCATCCATCCATCCATCCATTTTCTTGACCGCTTATTCCTCACAAGGGTCGCGGGGGCTGCTGGCGCCTATCTCAGCTGGCTCTGGGCAGTAGGCGGGGGACACCCTGGACTGGTTTTCAACCAATCGCAGGGCACACAGAGACGAACAACCATACACACTCACACGCACACCTAGGGACAATTCGGAGCGCCCAACCTGCCATGCATGTCTTTGGAATGTGGGAGGAGACCGGAGTACCCGGAGAAGACCCACGCGGGCACGGGGAGAACATGCAAACTCCACCCAGGAGGGTGTGCTTGGGCCAAAAGTGGAAAATAAAATTCTAGAGTTGACAAACTTAAATTTAGAAGTTACAACATTCTGAATAACGTCAGTTCAAAATGTATTGTATAGTTTGAAAAATATTCAAATAATGCTGTTTACTTATTTCTTTAATTGTTTGACGAAATTCCTAGTTTACATATGTCTGCTAGCACGATGACCATGCTTGGCTCATTTCCCTCTTACTCTCAAATAAAATAGGAATATGAATTTACATTAATTAAAGACTAAATTAGCCTGGGGTACGGATGTGAATATTAATGTTTGTTTATCTATATGTGACCTAAAATTGATTGCCAGCTGCCTAGATGGATGGATGGATGGATGGATGGATGGATGGATGGATGGATGGATGGATGGATGGATGGATGGATGGATGGATGGATGGACGGACGGACGGACGGACGGACGGACGGACGGACGGATATCTATTCAGCAACCAAAATCTTTTCAAATTGAAAAATATTTAGTCCCACCTCAACTTTGTTGATGTAAACAATAATTCTTCACTTGAACCAACCTTAATTTTTTGCCTTGATCCAAATTATTTTCTTAACATTTTAGTTACTGCACCAAAGTAATGTATTTACTTCTAACTGAATTAACATTCACTTTGACACCAATAAATTAATTTATGCATAACAAAATAATGTTTCTCGCATTTTATAAAGTTCCTACCCGTAATGCTGAGTAAACAGAGTATACTCAAAATATATGTATTAATCTTAGAACATGAGCCATATGCAACATATGAACTACATATGAGGTGAGGGTGGAGAGAGAAGAGGAGAAGGAAGATTATGGAGGAGGCAGAATATCCCATTTATAATATCCCATGGGCAGTCTTTCGAAAAATGTCAAACAACAACAAAAAAAAACAGTTTATCGAACAAGCAAATAAGCCTGGATAAACACACGTGGTACACAGTAAATTCTGTTGAGTCAATTTGACTCTATTTAGATAGGGACCAAATAGACTCAGTTTTCGAGTAATATTTATACTCGGAAGAGAGCAAATTAAAGAATTAGAAAAAATAAAAGTGATTAAAGGTGGGAACAACTCAGGACCGAGAGCTTGGGAGACAGACAATCTGCTCCCTGAGCCACGCAACTCCTGCTTTCTGCTAGTATATCACACTCATGTCAGCTGCAGCTGATTCTATGATTGCATGGAATCTTACTAAATCCAACAGACCAAAAAACGATCTTTGGTCTCTTGAAGAAAAGCCAACAGCAGGAGGGGAATAGCTCAGGTGGTCGTGTGGCAGTCTCCCAAGCTGAAGGTTTGAATCTTAACCCTTGAGGGAGTTTTGTTTTTTCTCATTTTTTTGTTTTGTTTTATTTTACTCTCTTCCCAGTGTAAATCCCAGTGTAAATCTTAGTTTACTATCAAATAGACTCCGTTTTAGAGTAAACTAAGATTTACACTGGGAAGAGAGTAAAATAAAACAAAAAAAAGAGAAAAAAATAAAACTCCCTCAAGGGTTAAGATTCAAAACGGAGTCTATTTGATCCTTATCTGAAAGGAGTCAAAATTCACTATAATAGAGTCAAATTTACACTACAGAATTAATTGTGTAACAAGCTGACACTATCTGAGCTGTAATTAAACAATATCAAATGAAAGACTGCTTTCTGAAAGCAGTTGACCCTCAAACTACCAAATTCAAAAGACTCACTCAAAGCCCAACAATATAGCATAGCATCACTACAGCTACAGTACAATGCCACGGTGGTACTGTTGTGCTGTTGTTTTCAATGCACGTGCACAACTCTATTTGACTCCAACTAAATACAGGGTGATTCAAAAAGAATTACCCTATTTCATAATCAAATATTCTATGAAGGAAAAATAGCAAAAAAAATAAGACTTATAATAAAAGTATTCTACTATCAGTTAAGTTTTATTTCACATATTACAAGTGCTCAATATGGCCTCCCCTTGATGTTGAAGCACATCGAGATCAATTGAATTGATCGCTGTTGTTAGTCGATGTTTTAAGTTTTCCAGGTCAGTTGGTAATGGCGGAACAAAGACTTTATCTTTTACAAACCCCCAGTGAAAAAAAAAATCACAAAGTGTGAGGTCAGGAGATCTAGAAGGCCAAGCACAAAGAGCTTTTTTTATGCTGTCGCTGCCAGACGCATGAGTCTGTCAGTGTCACGTGACAATTGCAGAAAACTGGGAAAAAGTTTCATAGATTCATACATTTACTAACGAAATATCTAATCATGAAATAGGGTCATTCTTTTTGAATCACCCTGTATATTACCTGAAGGGCATGAAGAAAAAATATTAATTGGAAGGAAATCAAAAACTTTATGTTGGATCCTTTGGACGTAGATTTTAGGGGTGGGACGATACGGGTAAACTACGATTCGATACTGTGACGATATTTGGCTCACGATATCGATAATATCACGATACATGATATCTACGATTTTTTATATATTGTCAAAAAAAAATTGCAATATATCACGTGACTGAAAAGCCAACAAATGCCCATAAAAAGGAAAATGTCTAATTATGCGGCGGCACGGTAGTCGAGTGGTTAGCACGTCCGCTTCCCAGTTCTGAGGTCTCCTGTTCGAGTCCAGGCTCGGACCTTCCTGGGTGGAGTTTGCATGTTCTCCCCGTGCCCGCGTGGGTCTTCTCCGGGTACTCCGGTCTCCTCCCACATTCCAAAGACATGCATGGCAGGTTAATTGGGCGCTCCGAATTGTCCCTAGGTGTGCGTGTGAGTGTGGATGGTTGTTCGTCTCTGTGTGCCCTGCGATTGGTTGGCAACCAGTCCAGGGTATCCCCCGCCTACTGCCCAGAGCCAGCTGAGATAGGCGCCAGCAGCCCCCGCGACCCTTGTGAGGAATAAGCGGTCAAGAAAATGGATGGATGGATGTCTAATTATGCATTTATTCAATGCCAAAACTTTGTACAATGTACAAAGTTCTGCATAGTGCCTCACTACCTCTTAGTCTTTTAACTGTAAACATTGTAAAGTGAGACAAATTAAAGTGCATAAACATTTATAACATAACACTGCACAACTGGACACATTACATCGATATCTACCGTCAGTGTATCAATAATTTATTGCAACAGAGAGCGCAACAATATATTGCGATATCGATTTTTTTCTCCCACCCCTAGTATATTTAGTTCCATGAAAATCAAACTTGATTCTGTCAATGCAAAATAAATGATTTTCACAATCAAATCAATAACTTTATCTTGTTTGAATGGAAATTATTACTTGTAATGAACAACTGCATGTAACGATTTTTACAGCGCATCACTAAATACAGTGCTCTTGATCACTTGAGTTCCTAAGAACATGAAAAATACAGTACTGTACAGCCATCCATCCATCCATCCATCCATCCATCCATCCATTTTTTAATCGCTTCCTCAAGGGCCGCGGATACTGTAGCTATAAATCATACCTGAAATGTTCTACCCTTGAGACTATTCATGGTTCCATTAAGTTGAAAAATGTGCCGAATTACTGAGCGTTGGTATACGTCCTCCAGCAGAGTGAGTGTAGAGGACCACACATCCATGTTATGTCTGCCAGGACTCTACCAGATTTGGCTGCCGCTGTTATGAGGACCTCACAGAAAGAAGTGAAATTAGTTGGCCAGCTAATCCCGTGGATCAGGCTTTTGTGACTGGGGCAGGTTGGGCTCTGTTTGGTGAGGGTTTAACTCTCTGGGAGTGGTTCGAAATCATCAGCAGGGTTTAAAAAGAGACTCCACGGGGCCACCAGCAAAACCAATAAAGAGCCAAGCTGAGGCTGTTATCTGGCAGTAAACTGACACTGGCTAAGCTGTCACTTAAAGGCCAAAGTCGAAAACACAATACAGAGGAAAGGGCAGCCCTTTTAGAGCAACGCGCTTCCTAACAATGGGAGCAATCTGACTGATAATGTGCTGACAAACCAGACTTTTTCCAGTCAGCTTCAGAGCAGCTTATTATGCAAGGCTTTTTTATAAATAACCTACTGGATGAAAATGCATGTTCACAATATGTGTAAAATATATATATATTTTTAAAAGTCATTTGACACTCATTCATCTAAAAAAAAAAAAAAAAAAAAAGACAGCCTTTGGTGTCCTCTTATAGGACTGGAACTCGTGTTAATAAGATGATTAACACTTATTTTTAAGGGTTTGTAAGAAGAACATTAATTAAACTTGCAGTCGATTTAATTACATGAGGTCAGCAGATAATGATTCCCTGGTAGATTTTTCATTATGATGAAAAAAAATTGTGATTTATTTTATGTGTATATGATATATGGTATAAGAAGTAATACTATTATTAGCATTTCATGGTTAGGAGAATGCCTAGATTATTTTAATATTTGTTTTTGATGTAGGCCTATATGCAGAATGCAAATGAATGCAGTAATTTGTAGTTGTCTAATTATGCCTTTTTTTCCTAAATCTTAATTTCTTTGTGACCTGTATCATGTGTGACTTTTGAAAACGAATGAAGGCTAAAAGAATGTTGCAGCAGTAATGTCAAAGTAATGTCAAATGTGCGGCACGAGAGCACCTCAGCCTAGAATAGTTTGACTTTGAGGTTTAGCAAGGGTATGCACGCCGACGTCAGCACTTATGTTCATCTAACTCATGCAGACAAGCGTTAATTGTTGCAAAAGTTCATGCGGTTTAAAAAAAAAGAAAGAAAAAGAAACAAGTCTAAAAGATAATAAAGCTCAGTTTTATTGAAATGTGGTTGTTTAATAACGTTGTTAACTTGTTATTTTGTTTTTGTTGATTAAATGTCTAGATGTGACTTTCGTATAGAAATTGGGACAGCCCCCGTGCCTGCGCGTGACGTGAAGTTATTAATGTGTGTTCCGCAGAACTATTGACAAATAATTCGTCTTGACATGGCAGTCTCTATAATACACATAATCGACTGTATCACAGACAAGAATGATTCGCTTCCTTCTTACAGACGCGCTGCTGATAAGCTCCTCCTGTGTTTAAAAGGAATGTCGTAATTGGAAGTAAACTCCAATAAGAGTTATTATAGGAGTCGTTATCGAATATTTTATTTTCATTTTAAATAAAACATTGGGGAACGATTTGAGCGTGCGTGGTGCTCTCGCGCGCGCTCTTTAGCGAGACTCAATTGCATATTCAGGGTAGCTGAAAATAGCGTGTGCTTTATTACACATCACCTGCGAGCATGAAAGAGACCACCCCACAAAAAACTGACAGTGTCCAATTATTGGGGATTAGAGGATATGTGCTTGGATCATGCTGCCCGGGTGTATTTAATTCCTTTCTATGCATTTACAAGCAGCACGATAGGCCTATTTATCCTGCGCTTTAAACACAGCGATGCGTTAGAATTATCAGTGGGTGGTTTTTTAGTATAAGACGGAGAATAACAACAATAAATGAATTTAAAAAAAAATCAAATGTCTGAACTGTCTCACTGAATATTAGCATCACCTGAATAATTCAATGCAATCATTTCCGAGCGGCCGTGTGAAGAAAGCCAATGGTTGACTGCATGCACTAAACTGACTTGATAAAGAAATTATTCAAAATGTCGACATTTTGTCAATGGACCACATAGGCTATAGTTATTCTTAATTATGATGAACGAACCATATACATTTTCGAGACCACTGATGGGCTCGCATTCATTTCGTGTGAGAGGTGCGGTACATCCATGCAGCAAACCTAATCTAACCAAAATATTTACTAAAATATAGGCACAAAAAATGTATTGAAATATAGGATTTAAATGAGCGTTTTTACATGTATTTTGCTTTTCAATAATCATCTCATTGGGTTCATGAAAATAATGCTGATTAAGTTATAGGCCTGCTTAATCGTGTAGGCCGATACTTTCATTAAATATTGATGCAATAATAACGCTAGATTATCTTGCCTATGCAACATTTATTATTATTATTATTATTATTATTATTATTATTATTATTACAGTAATTGGAACCCGATTCCTTTGAGCAGTGGTGAGGCACTTACCGCTGCTCTCCTGCCCTTTACATCCCTGGTCGTGCTGCGGAGTTCCAGAGTCGGAGAGCGACAGCGCCGGGCTGCGGGCGTCACTATCCGTCAGGAGGTTAAAATCCATAACCAGGCTCTGCACACGGACACGCAAAAGACACGCATACACACTGTCAAGTTGTCAACAAGTGATTTTAATCACCTTAAGCACCTCTCATGGTAGCATACTAAGGTTCACTATCAATAATTATTTCATGTATCTTTAAAATAAATTGCTGATTAACAAAGGATGGATATTCTTCTTATTATTATTATTATTATTATTATTATTATTATTATTATTATTATTATTATGTAGTCGTTGTTGTTGTTGTTGTTCAATTTACAAATAAACTGAACTGAATAAACTTTCCCACTTCAGTGTTTCCACTCCCACTTTTCATGGTAACGTCATGAGTAGCAGACCTGCCATAAAGTGACTCTATTTTAGGCTACACATGGAAAGTAATAGTTATTGCTGTTGCATTTCCAGGCCAAATGACAAGCTGATGAGACGTCTTCTTTCACAGAGCCCCCAAAATAGCTAATGGTTTATTTTATTTACTGCGGGGCCGTTAACACCTCGAATATGGGCTTGGGGATGCTAAAGGTTGGATAGAAAATATGTTGAAATCTGAGGTGTAATGTAGCCTTTCGCATGATCCCATGGAGTGCAAACTTTTAAATGTTGTTCCATTTTTTTTTAAAGACACTAAATCCTGACAGTGATGCATGGACTGGGTAAGTGTATACGGCCACCTAAATTCAACCTTGTGTCATAGTTGACCCTATTTTACGTGCCTTTCCCAAGACATGATCAATTAAGTCATGTTGTCAAAGATTTTAAAAGGTGATAATCCATTCTTTATCCATCCTTGCATATTTTGAGATCGCATTTAAACCTCTATTAGATATTTGGATATGAGCAGTCTGTGTGTGGCAGTAGTGTTGTGGTTACAGCTTTTATACTTGGAAGTAGCACATTTAGATTTTCAGGAAAAGCTGTACTGTGATTGGCTCTGCCTCCGAGAATCTTGCCCCACTGGAGAATGCACTGCACTACACCACTGTGATTCCAGGCCACGTTTTGTCATCCTGACATAGCTCTGCTGGTGTGTAGTGGCGGGGGTAATCTAAAGTTCATTGCACTGTCTACTTATATACACATTTACTCCTCATTTTGACCTTTGACATAAAGCAAAATGATGCTTTTATGAGTGTCTAATCCAATGTTGTTTCCTTTGGATTAAATGGACAAAATTAACTTGGCCATAAGTATCACAAATAATGTAAAAAAAAAGAATGAAACAAATATCACCCTATTTGGTATAAAAGCGTCCATGCTTCATGGAAGACTTACGATCTTATCAGGCCCCCATCAAGTGTGGGACGAAATTGATGTCAGGTTTTTCCACAAGATACTCGCCCACTTTTCTTTTGAGCACTGGGGCACAAATGTTCCACCAATTGAAAGTTTCAGGGGAATGAATGGGTCTAGTCCACTGTTGACTAATTACGGTATCTAAGAGGTGTTTCCCAATATTTGTGTTTATATGCCTGTATAGTAGCTGAGTCTGTACGTGTCTGACTCTACGAGACAGCCGATTGCCAATCGGGC
This sequence comes from Festucalex cinctus, assembly GCF_051991245.1. Taxonomy (NCBI): domain Eukaryota; kingdom Metazoa; phylum Chordata; class Actinopteri; order Syngnathiformes; family Syngnathidae; genus Festucalex; species Festucalex cinctus. Next base: position 22,765,053 of record NC_135424.1, read on the forward strand.
AATCTTTGCTGGATACCCCACCTCTCATCTCACTCTCATGTCAGCTGGAATAGGCTCTCCAGCCTTCTTCTCCTGCACAGGATCAGTGAAACAGATGGTTTGATTCACATTCACCGCCCTTTCAACATCATTTCACAATATGTACTTTACATTACAAATAGACACTTCTACTTTTAGAAATGAATATATTCCAGTAATCCTCTTTCTCATGAAGATGGGATATCATTTCGGGATAAAGTGCAACATTTCGCCAAGTTCTTTTCTGCACTGGCTTCAGAACAACCAGCCTCCGATTAAGCGTTACCTTTTACATGTGAATTGATGTGACAAAGTTTATTTTGTCATGATGATTCAACTACATTATGGCGAAAGGACAATAATCTGTTGTTGGAGACACTTGAATAGAATTACATCTCTTATTCTTAGTAGAACATCTGCATTCTGACATGAAAAGTTCTTGAACCATATGGAATATTTTAAGAATTAAGTATATGATCTTTTGCAGCACAACATATCAAGCCTTGAAATCTGTGAAGCAGATTTAATGACACAATGCATATTTCCCAAATCATATGCTTTCACACTAAATTTAAGTTCAAAGTATATATCCCAAAGTGAAAAAAATATTTACACATATGACTCAATTATTTTTGATGTGACCAATGACGGATTGTCACTATAAAGGCTTAAAGGATTGGAGAAAAATAATATCTAAGACACTTAAATGCAAAATTGAGCAATACCTGAATATATTTCAGAGCAACCATCATACATCTACCTGTAGCCACTCTGCATATATGCTCATAAAGAGTTTGGTAAACAATGAAGACAGACTGTACAGTATGCGAGCAGTCTGAGAGCAACATTGCAAACATTTGTGGAGATTTTGATGCGAGGGAATTGCATCTGTTTTCCATTGAGCATCCGTGAGAATTATCATCGCCTTTCACGAAAGATTAGAAGACTCAAAAATTGCTTTTCAAAGCCGTGGGCTGTAAGTCCTTTCTTGGGAAAGAACATTTGAGGCTGTATAAGGTCATAAACTCCCAGTAGAGAGATTAGCTTTGTAAGCAAGCTGCCTCGGTGTGGTGCCTTTGGATTATCGGGGCTCTGATACAGAATTGGCTTTAAAGTTGATTTTGGGGTCGGGAAACTCCACTTTGCCTTAATTGTTCACATGCATGTAAATAGTGTGCTGGAATGCACCTCTTGTCCTTTCTAACATACATTAAAAAAAACCCTCATTTTTCTTCAAACTACAACAGAGACTCAGGGGTCACCAACCTTTTTGAAGTACAGCGCTACTCTTTGGCTACTGGTTTCGAAGAGCTAGTGTGATACACACTTGTGAAATGACAAATTTGCTCAAATTCTGTACGTTTAATCATATATATTAGGGATAGGTAAAAAAAATTGGTTAAGTCAACCATAAAAATAGGTTGATACAAAAATTCCTTGATTGGAGTGATTAGTTGAGTAATCAATGTCACTGATTGGATAATCAATTCTAAAAAGATTAATAGTTATAATTAGTGATATTTATTTATGTACGTGAAGACAATGATTGTCCATCCATCCATTTTTGTGACCGCTTATTCCTCACAAGGGTGCTGGAGCCTATTCCAGCCGGCTTCGGCGCAGAAGGCGGGGTACACTCTGAACTGGTCGCCAGCCAATCGCAGGGCACACAGAGACGGACAACCATCCACACTCACAATCACACCTACAGGGACAATTCAGAGTGCCCAATTAACCTGTCATGCTTGTCCTTATAAATAAAGTTGAGTTGAGTCTTTGAATGCGGGAGGAGACCGGAGTACCGGCAGAAGACTCATGCAGGCACGGGGAGAACATGCAAACTCTACCCAGGAAGGCCGAAGCCCGGACTCAATCTCACATCCTCAGCGCTGGGAGCTAACCAGTCAGCCACCGTGCAGCCACACAATGATTGTGATAATGATAATTAGGAACTAGATAAGCAATTTGCAACTATCTTCCATTGTTTACAGTTTGAAATGATCACCTTACTATATTCCTAGAAAATCACAATGCCCCATCACTGGTGCGGCCAGCGGAATACTCACATGGTCCATTCTGGTGAGTGACCCCTGATACAGAGGCAGATTAAAAAATAAATAAATAAATAAATAAAAATGAATAAATAATAATAATAATAGTAATAATAATAATAATAATAAATTAAAGATGCAGATCTGTGTAGCTTTCGGAACCAAACATGTCAGATGTTTTCCATCTCCGAATGAACCTAAACCACCGCATGAAAATACAAACACTCATAATTTTAATGACATTTTTGAATCATAAAATATAGCCCTTGATTGAGCTTCCTTGGGTTGAGCATGTCCTCTCTGCTCAAACCCAATTTTCAGTCCATGAAATGAGTCTTTTTGGTAGAATTCAGTCAGCAATTTGCAAGACAGACACACAACACCACCCCTGTGACTGTTGGGCCGGGGCTTTTACAGCAAGGTATATTTGGGGGTTTGTATGATTGTAAGACAATCCAGACAGTGATATATATCTGACAGTGATGGATGGCCAGACAGAGGGTGTCAATGTGGTGCTGAGAGGCCCACGGGCTTGGCAGTGAGGGCCTTTGAGTGTTGCAAGCCAGTCATTTTGTCCAGAACAAGGTGTCAGCACCCTGACGCCCCCCCCCCCCCCCCCCCCCCTTCCTGCTTGCCCTTCCCAGCCTACACGCACTCAGGGTGCCATGCTTGACAATATTTCCAAAATCGAGATCCTTCTACACCCAACAAACTGCCACATGGGCTAACAAGGTGCATGTGCGAGCTCAGTGACAAATCAAATGGGCACTTCACGCGCAAGGTTAATGACAGTGCATGTATCCACCTAACATAAAAAAACATTTAAAAAATAAATAAAAAAAAAGGCTATCGCAAGCATGTAAGTTACTTTTTTTTCTCCCTCGATGCTGTGGGCATGTTTGTCTGGATGAATATTCTGTTTGCGGTGGCTCATGTCGATGAGCAAGCATAGGCCCGGTTGCATAATAATAATAATAATAATAATAATAATAATAATAATAATAATAATAATAATAATAATAATAATAATAATAATAATAATAATAATAATAAAGGATGTCTGAATCCTCTCATTTTTCGAGAGATTGCCGGGTCCATCTGGTTGTGCAGACTGTTCGCATTTGCACGGCCAGCAGTTATCAGCGCGGGAATTATTCATAAACGCGTTGAGAATTAATTCTAGGGATTAAGAGTTGATTAAGATGTGTGTCACTTTGCTGTCTGAGAACTTATTAAGGGCCTCCTTGAAGAGGCGGCAGATGGAATTTCGGCCCAATGTTTGTAGATGTTAATTCGTGCCCTCCTATAACAATCATTTGCATATGATTGAGGGATGAGGCCGAGACCTGCGAAATCAAACACTGCCTCCAAAATAACATGACTGCACATCCGTACTAGTGGTTTACGCTATTGATTTATTATTGTTGTCACAAACATAAATGAAACATTTTTTTTCCACTTGTGGACATCTATATGAACGATTTGACAACATCGTTCTATAGACATTTGAACACTTTTTCATTTTGTCTGCTTGTGTATACGGCACGAAATTCCTATTCAGTCGGCCTACCTCAGGTTTTGAATTATAAATCTATTATTATTAGCCTATTGATGGAATAACTAGCAAAAATAGTTTTTACAATCTGAACCTAAATTAAAAATATAGGTTTTTTTATGACATGAATGTGATTTTAAATTAAAGCAAATACGTGAATAAAACAATTAATTCCTATTGATGGAGAAAATACTTATAATAAATTCTTTTTTATATTTGTACATATATTCCCCACTTCTCTCTCTTCAACAGGCTATGATCTTTAACCACAAAAAGGAATATTTCACCGCCGCCACACGTTTAACAAACAAAAAATATTGCCGCTGTCGTTGCTGTGCAGAGGAGGACGCAGTAGCCTATTAGAAACTATATTTTTCTTTTCTTTTAGCTATTTCATTTCCCCCCCCCCCAGAGAGTTAAATTGAATTTGGAACAAACTCGATGATCATATTTGGGCGGTAGCCACTAATGAAATAATACCGAGACGTTCGTTTCTATTCGGCAAGACTATTGCGAAAATGTTTAAAAAAATAAAAACATAAAAAAAGCGTTTTATTCCCATTTGTAACCGATGAATGTTATTTCACATATAGGTCTAACCTAGTTTAAATTATATGCATCCGTTTGAATCTATAAATCTCGAAAAAGATACAGTAATGACGTATTTAAAAAACACATTTACAGAATGGTTCTTGTAAATCGCCAGTGAACTTCTACTTGTTTATTACTCCGCGCGGCTGTGTATGCGTGTGTGAGAGCGTGTGTGGGGAGGGGCGGGGCTGCAGTGGGTTTATGGAGCAACTATGTCTCTTGTGGCCCTGCAACCACCTGCCACCTATCAATTTTGGACCTCAAAATATGTTTCCCATACTTGCCTCTGCGAAGTCAGTCTCATTTATTATACTGGAATGAAATTATTTTACGATTTGCAAGCAGTTAATTTTCAAGTGCAAACCAACAACTCATATGAAGTTTGGAAAAAATTTAAATGTGAATTAAATCCAGCTATCGTTTGCATTCATTGTATTTGATTGTTTAAATAAACACAATTAATGGGCTACCTAAAGTAAATTTCGGGTTTTTATTTTCATGTCTACTTTTAGTGAGCTGAGAAGAAAATACTTACATCCAATCCCGGTCTGGTTAAATTAATCCGTTGAGAAGGCAAAACTCTTTGCTGTAGGCCGTTGGGTGTCCTGGCTTCAGGTGTGACGGTGACATGGACAAAAAGTTCATCGGTTTGTCAAAAAGTCTCAAAAGCATGCAGAGTCGGTGATGAGTCGCTTTCCTCGCAGTTGGTCTTCCCTCTGTGCTGTCATGTAGACTGCAAGAAGAGTGCGGTTTGATCCCCACACACAATGTCGGGCTGGGGAGAGAGGGTGGGGGCTGCTTTCATGCTAAATATTGTGTGTGTGACAGCCAGGTCCACCAGAGGACGGCCCCCATATCCCCGTAGTCTAGCTCTCACTCACGCAGACGCACATGCACACACACGCACACGCACACGCACGCATTGCCTTATCAGTCTCGTTGAAGCTCCCACAGACCAGTATTGCTGATCTGCTATCTGCTGCAATGTAATTAATTGTTATGGGGAAATGGCATGGTTTGGACTCACCAGAACAAGCCACCTACCACGAAGCTATCCAAATCACGGGATTCATGAATCATGGCTCAGGATTTGGATTCAACGGCAACATGACCATGCATGTTGAGCTATCTGAGGAAGAGAAGGGCTGTTGTACTCCGGAACATCACACAGGATAGAAAATAGTCAGATGAACAAATCAGAAGTGATCCACAGCGATCCAACAAAACAAAAGGAAGAGTAAAAGTGAATCAAATGTGCTCAGCTACTCATGTGGAAAACCAAGGGGCTGCCAATGGTTCACGGATACAAAATGTTGGATGTTGTCTCCCTCAAAGCTTTCACTAATTTCACACATAACTAGTGATGTATTTAGCCATATTTTCTTTTGCTTGTTCACATTTCACCACTGTTCTGTAGAAGACTGCATTTATCATATGTGTGACAAAATGACAAATAACCATGTTTAAAATATTAAATGCTGGACAATTTTTGGCCCCAAGTAATTATTTGAAAAATACATTGTGATGTTATGTTATTAATTTTGTATTACATACATTAGGTCATTTGCAACCATGTGAAAACTTGACCTAAATATGAAAACGATGTTTCTCTGAAACAATGGGGGGGGGGACTAAGAAGAATATGTGGTAATCAAAAATAATATACTTAAAAACTTCATGGAGTGTTTTTGTTTTCCTAACGATAAAAGTGAAAACTTAGTCAGCATGAAACAACATGGGAAATAAACTTAATAGCTTTAGACCCATGTTGAGTTGTGATCACCTTGTGTATCAGAGCGGTAAAACACAGACGAACAGTGTTAAATTGTGAAATACACAACACTACAATTGTTATGGTACGTGTATTATGGATGGACCCAAAGACGGAGAAACCAGGCAGGGAGAAAGGCAGGAATGAGAATAACTTTATTGACGGGAACCAAGTAGATGACTGGACTGAACGTGGACAGACTGGGCATGATGTGGACAAGACAAGACAATACAATGCTCCCACGACGCGTGAACAAACACCACTCACTAAATACAACACTAACAAGACACACCTGGGAAACACAGCAGGCAGAGGGCACTAATTAGCAACACATACGGGGAGGGGCGACACACACAGGTGGACGAGGTTAACTATGACGAGACTGGGGGAGACAAAACCGGGCAAAAGACAACATAAACACCCAAAACTAAACCAAAACCCAACCCCTCAAAACTGAAACATGATAGTATCCCCCCACCAACCACTGTGCTCGTGCTGCCTGGGCTTGAACCCAAGCCTTGAGATGGTGACAGCACTCATTCATCCAGACCTGCAAAAAGGATAGAAAACACTGCAAGAGGCATGCCATGCCAGTAGTTGGCGATGTCACTTTGATCACAAAACACTATGCACACATCAACTGCTTGTCCTCCAGATCAGTGAGTCTTAAACAGTCTCTTTTGGATTCACATCTTTTGCCAGGAAATTTCCTTTCCTATCCTATCCGAGCAAGATGACCCAGAAATACTTGGAGGATAGGAGAATTCACATTCCACAAATGTTTTGAAAAGGTTTGCCACCTTTAAGCCATCTTTAGCAAAGATTACTTCTGATTAGTATTGTTCCGATACCGATACTGGTATCGGCAGAGACCCCGATGCTGCATTAAAACAGCGGTATCGGTATCGGTGAGTACTAACAAGTAATATGCCGATACCATTAGTTCCAACGCTAATATAGGATTTTGGATGCATCTTGTGTCTTGCTCATGCACGACGTTCACTGATGTGTGACATGTTCACTGCATGCCCCCAAGATATCCTATTGGCTTTTGAATGCCCTGAACCAATGGCAAGACAGCTTTTTCATGGCAATAGCTGGCGTTGCACAGTGACACGTTTGTCATTACGTCAAGGTTTCTTAGTCTGTCTTCCATGTGTTCTATTTTGTCCCTGCCGACCGCCAGCGTCACTCGAGAAAGAATACATGAAAGAACTTATCCATGGTCCCGGTTGACGTAATCCACATTCATAAAAAGGATAGATCTATTACTCAGTCTCTTTTACCCTTCTTGCGCGGTTCACTCATGGTGTTGGCTGCTGTTCATTGTGTCCGTCGCTGGTGGCCTGTTATCTTGTTGATCAGGGCCGCGGATGCTCCCCGCCCCCCTTTGCTGCGACGGCTCAGTGTATTTTCTGCTTTTTGAGATGTATGGATAGACGTTGGAGCTCTCCTTCTATCGTTAAAGTATTTCGCCAACTCGTTGATGAGTACCGCTTCAAATTCATATGGTATGTCAGCAACTGCTGCCGTCTTGCTGACGGTTGCTTTGACTTGTTATGTATACAACTTGCTGGCGATGATACGGTTGGTCGTATCCTCTCCAACCTTGTATTGTCTGGCAACTTGCGCAACTCTTGCCGTGGAGCGCCAGCTGCTTTGATGTTCTTTGCTAGCTAGGGTATAGTTTGTCATACCAACTGCTAGCTTATGACGGCACAAACGGCCACGTATGTGTCGCTTTGACTGCTGTGTGGCTTCTCTTTGTTCTGTTGGGGAAGAGGCTATGTGATGCCGTCTCTCCCTTACGAAGTCTGCAGCCCTAGTGGCGCAGAGCTTCATTTTGTTCCATTGGTGACGAGGCTGGTTCTCGCCTCTTCTCCCATACCAAGATAGTAGCCTATTGACTTGCACACATTCACTGCACGTTGATTCGTGGCTGCTATGGAGGATGCCGCTCGCTGTAAATACTGTGGCAGGTTATTTTTGCCCGAAGAGGGCCGCACTGACTGCTGCCTTGACTGTTGCGCAGTAGCTGCCGCTGCGGCGGCGCTCCGTACTCCTGTGGCCATGACTGGGACTGATGTTGCACCTCAGCAGATCCCAGAGTCTAGCCAGGGGCGGTCATCATCGGTGATAGCTATGCCCCCTCCCTCATGGCAAAACGCAGGTCTGCTTCTCTTGCTGCTCATTTCGATAGGAGTAAGGAAAGTTGGACTGATTTGCAGTTTTCCCTGCAGGTGAGTCATTTGGAAGCGACTGTGAGAGCAATGCAAGCTCAGTAGAGTGGCCAAAGCCCTTCCACTTCTCAGGCCCCTGCGAGTATGGTGATCGCTGCAGAGGTGGCCGTGCCCGATGCAACCCTCCAATTGTCCTCCCCGGCTGACGAAGTCGCCGATGATGCCGTATCCATTGTAGCCTCTGGAACTTGTTTCCAGGACTCAGAGGATGTGGGTGGTGCGGGACAAATGGACTCTGTTTCCACTGCCCCAACTTCTCCTTCTGAACAGATTTCAGCTGGAAAGGAATTGGTGCGGCCTGTTATGCTTAGTGCTTTTCAACGTTTAAAGTTGGACCCATCTGTGTTTTCTCAGCCTCCTGCTGAGTGTGGCCTCACTCCGATGGACTGCTCATCAGAGTCTTTTTGGATCTCTGAATCCCGTCTTTTTTTGACATACCTTCAGCTCTGCTGTTACATTCCGAGTGTATTCGGCTTCCGGCACATCCCCCTGACACAAATGTGGTTCCTTAATCCTATCGGGTTGGATCGTATGCCGAATGTGGAAAGCCAGTGATTGAGCCCGGTTATTTTTCCTGTCGGCAGCTCAATTACTGGGCTGCCCTCGCTTCAGACCTTGACTCGTGGGTACAGGATTCAATTCCGAGGGCGGCCCCCTCTCTCCAATCGGGTCAGAGAGACGGTCATCAGCAACCTGGTCAGGGCACTAGCTCTAGGTCAGGAGCTAGAGACCCTCCTCGCCAAGTCTGCTATCAAAGCAGTGGCTCATCCAGGGGGGATTCTACTCCCCCTACTTCCTCATTCCACAACAGACAGATGGATTTCGACCTATCCGTGATCTGCGAGGGCTGTCACTGTCTCTCAGAATGTTCACAAAGGTAGTGTAGGCGCACCCCTGCATTTGAGTGAAGGTGCTCCCTTATTTGGACGACTGGCTGATATGTGCGCTGTCTAGAGCTCAGGCACTCCGAGACACGTCTATGCTTCTGCATCATGTGTCACGACTTGGCCTCAAGGTCAACCTGGAGAAATCCTCCCTCGCTCCATCTTAGCGGACTCTGTTAATCAGAATTTCGCTGGACACCACCTTCATGGACGATGTACTGCGCCTCGTCTCCCTCTTCCGTACCAATGGGATGGTGCCTTTTGCCTTGTTTCTGCGTCTCCTGGGCAAGTTGACGACCCTTGTGCCACTGGGCCTGCTGTTGCTGCGACCATTGCAACGATGGCTGAACAGTTTGTGGCTCGACCCGCTACTGGACTGTCAAAGGTGCCTTTGTGTGTCCGGTCGGTTCATGAGTGCTCTTGCTCAATGGCGTCGCCAGTCTGTTCTATCAGCAGGTGTCCCGTTGGGTGTGGTACCAGCATGTCACAAAGTTGTCACCACCGATGCAAGCCTGAGCGGATGGGCGCAGTTTGGCAATACAGGACTATGGACAATACAGGACAATACAGCAGACGATGGTGGGATAGGCATCTCCACCCGGAGGTGATGACATTTGGAGTTGCTTCGGCAAGGCGACAGTCTGTCTTTTTGCCTCCGATGAGTTCACTCACTATCCCCTCTGGTTTTCTCTGTGGGAATAGAGCAGCTCGCTAGGCCAGGATGTTCTGGGCAGACCCTTAGTCGAGGAGCCTTCTGTATGCTTTCCTGCCTCTCCCCCTCATTCATCTGACCCTTCAGAGGGTCCTTCTTGAGGGTCATACATTGTTGCTGTTGGCCCCTTTTTGGCCAGCCCAGACTTGGTTCTCTCTCCTCTGCAGTCTCTGCTCCTCCGAACCGTGACCTTTGCCCAGTCAGTTGGATGTGCTGTCCAGTACATCCAGCCAGGTCTTTGTGTCTTGTTACAGCCCGACGAAGGGTACTGCTGTTTCCAAGAAACGTCTCTCTTTTTTTTTTTTTTTTTTTTTTTTTTTTTTTTCTTTTTTTTTTTCTCAAGAGCTCAGAATTGTTCATTCGGTAGTCTTACCGATTCAACGTCTTGTCATCATTGCTCTTTTTTTTTTTTTTTTTTTTTTTTTTTTTTTTGTGTGTGTATGTGTGCGTGCGTTTGCGTGCGTTTGCGTGCGTGCGTTTGCGTGCGTGCGTGCGTTTGCGTGTGTGCGTTTGCGTGCGTTTGCGTGCGTGCGTGTGCGTGCGTGCAAATACGTATAAATTTATACTCATTCATTCACCTAAAACCTTATAAATATCCCATTACCCTTCGCCTTAACCAGGTACTTCAGAATCTTGCCAGTCGTGAGATTTAAATGGTCAGGAGACCAGAGAAAAGGTCAGAAAAAAAAAGAAATAAAGAGAAAAGAAAGGTAAATCAAAGTGACATCCAGCACCGACCAAACACTTCCTGCCTTCCCCATGGTTACAAAATCAAAGTCTTACGCCAATCCCGGAAGCCTCTAAATTCCAGCAAATTTAGCGAGATCTCAAGAGCCCAGAGGAAAAACTAAAGAGAGGAAGGAGGGAAGGATCGATAAGGCAGAGTGAGATCAATAGAAGCCAGTACATCCAATCCATCAAAGTGAAGTCCAGCACCAACAAGACCCCTCCTGCGTGGTTACAAAACCAGAGTCTTATGCCAACCACAGAAACCTCATACTTCTAATAAATTAAAATCTCAAGTGACCAGAGGAAAAACTAAAGAGAGGAAGGAGGGAAGGATAGATAAAGCAAAGTGAGAACCACAGACACCAGCACCAACTGATTCAAGGGGCTGTGGGAGGGAGAGGGTACTTCTGTTGAGTTTAAGTAGATGCTGGTGCGACGGATCTGGCATGCATAAGGACCACCACCAAAGAAAGAAGCCGTCAACCGCGGTCCAGCAAAGCGAGCACCGCCCCCCCGGAATCCCCAGGCCGCGGCAGCACCAAGGCCACCCCCAAGCCACCCGAGCGGACACCGGTCGGCGAGCCGACCCAGACACCCGGAACACCCCCGCCCCAGCCCCGGCCCACACCCCCGAGCCCAAGGCCGCAGAACGAGGCCCAGCGGGCCCCCACAGCGCCCCACCGGACCCCAGCCCCCATCCCCCCACGACCCCCCCGCACCCCACCCAAACCCGCCATCCACCACGACCCAGCCCCCACCACCCCCGACCCCCAAACCCCCGAACACACCCCGACCCCCAGCACCCAACCCCCCACCCACCCATACCCCCCCCCCCCCAAACAAGCCGCCCCCCCCCCCCCCCCCCCGACGGCCGCCACCCCCCCCGCGAACCCGGCCCCCCGCGAGAACCCCCCCCCCCCCCCCCCGGAAACCGGCACCGGGCAGCAGCGCAGAGAGGGAAGATGTGCCCACCCCACCTCCAGCCGCGCGAGATTTGCACAGCGGCGGGAGGGGGGAAGCAGAGGTGGAAGCACCAGGGGAGAAGGCGGAACACCAGAACACGAGCCCGGTGGGGAGAGGCCCCGGTCGTCACGCCAGAGTACTAGTGACACCTAACCCTGTTACTGAGTCCGCCAGCTCGCCGACTGGCGAGCTCTACCCTTACACCGTGAATGTGGCCCCACCCAGTGTATATACAAGTGTGTGCGTGTGGTGCATTAAAATTGGGAGCAGGTGAGTCGGAGCAGAGGGAAAAAATTTCCCCTACTCCGACACACCCGTATCCCCCCCAAAAAAATGAATATGTATATGTGTGGTGCATTAAAAAAGGGAATGGAGGGACAAAGTGGTGGGGCAGGGACACAAATGGGGGGGACCACAGCGCTGCCAGGCACTGCAGTCCATCCCCTCTGATGGCTCCCCGCCCCAACTCACCCCTCCCCTTGGACGTGAGGTGCATTAAAATTGGAGGGGAGTTGAAGGGTGAAGACGGTGTTTCCACCCTTCCCCACCCCACCAAGAAATGTGTTGTGTGCCCTATGTGTATATTTACAAAGTGTATAGTGCAAGCTAGTGAAGTGAGTAAGAGGAGCGACCAGCGGGGCCTCACCCAACCCGGCGGGTGTAGGTGGCACGCCCGCCCCCCAGCACCCCCACCCCCACCCGCCCCCCACCTCATCCACCCGGCACCACAATGGGCGGACAGCCAGCGCAGCAGGGCTACCGGACAGCCCACCGGCCACCGGAGCCCGCCCGGGGCGCCAGGAGTTATACCGGAGTGGGGCAGGCCCCGAACCCTCGCCCGGCCCCCGGAGCCCGACGCCCGGGCCGGGGAGGGAGCCCCAGGCCCAGGGAGAGGGAGGGGGAGGGGCCGCAGGGCAGACAGGGAAGGGGGGGGGGGCGGGGGAAGCGGGGAGAAGACGACAAGAAGGCGAAAGGGCGGCTGCAGGGCAGGAGGCGGGGGGGGGGGGAGGAGGAGGGAGGGCGACAAGGGAAAAGGGACCGGGAGGCAGAGGAGGATGGGCGGGAGGAGGCGAGGAGGGAGAGGCGACGGGGGGGAGGAAGGGGGAGGGGAGAGGGAACCACGGGGCACACCGGAGGCCCACCCACCCCGAACCGCGCCGCCGGGCACGGAGCAGCGGACCGCGCCGGGACGGCACCGCCCCGGGCACCAGGGGAAGCACCCCAACACCGCACCCCACAGGGGGCCCAGGGAGCGGCCAAGACGCAACCGCCACCGAGCAGACAACGGGGGGGCAGAACCACCCCCGCCCGACCACAGGGGACGGCGTCAAGAAAATTGACTAATTAGCATGCAGTAACACCAAGTGTTGATGCTTAGTGCCCACTAGAAATAGATCTTAAGGAGTTATTGAGTATAGTGTCGTATAGTGTGGTATGCTCGAGCCCACTAGGTTCCTGACTATATAAAAATAAAAACAATCAGATACAAAATACCAAATACAGGAGCAGCGAAAACAGAAGTTGTAACGATGTGGTGGCTCTCGTTAACAGGCAGAATCTTGGCAGGATTAAGTTGCCAAATTGAGATTAAAATATTCTATGTACATAGACCATATTTGTTTAAATCTTGATACTTGATTTTTATTTAAGGCAGAGATTTTTTCCATTGAGATATAATTTATTAGTAAGTTTAACCAGTGGTCGATATTTAGAGATTGTTTATTTTTCCAATTGACAAGGATTATTTTTTTAGCAATAGTAAGGGCTATAAATATAGATTGAGATTGTTTACATGGTAGCTCAGTTATTGTTAAGTCACCTAGTAAACACAATCTTGGAGATAAAGGAAGCCTACAGTTTAATATATCAGCGAGCTTTTCCAAGATTTTAGTCCAGAAATGCAGCACTGGAGTACATGACCATAAAGCATGAAGATAAGTATCGGCAGTGTTTTGTGAGCACTGGAGACAAATGTCGGAGTCAGAGAGTCCCATTTTTTTCATCATATATTGTGTAATATATGTTCTATGAAGTATCTTATATTGGATAAGTTGCAAATTTGTCTGTTTGGTCATTTTAAATACATTTTCACAGATTTGGGTCCAAAAGTCTGGTTCCGGAACTATAGACAAGTCTTTTTCCCATTTTAAAGTCGGTAAATACGTTTTATTTGTGTATAAAAATAACTTATATATTTTTGATATTTTCTTTATTGTTGTTGGAGAAAGCTTTATAATATCTTTAGCTAAGACAGGCAGTTGGAGCGTATCCTGAAGTGTTGGGATTTGTTTCTTAACCATATTTTTAACTTGCAGATAATGTAAGAAATTTCCCTTTTTTATTTCATATTTCTGGACCAAGTTTGTATACGATATAAACTTATTATCTGAGAAAAGATGATGAAGGTGTGTAATTCCTTTCTGCTCCCATAGGCTTAAATGGAACGACTGATTATTAAGTTGAAAGTCGGGGTTATGCCAAATGGGAGAGAGCCCACAGGGCGCCAATTGGGAGTTTGTAATTTCTAATGCCTTCCACCAGGCAGTCAGGGTGGCGGCTATCATTGGGTTTTTAAAACAATTATGTCGTCTTATTGATTTTGTAATAAAGAGTAAATCTGACAGTCTAAGATTATTACAATCCTTCTGCTCCAATTCCAACCAACAGTTAGTATCTCTGTTGGGTTGTGTCCATAGCACAAGATATTGTAGTTGATTAGCTAAATAATAGTACATAAAGTTTGGTGCCTCTAAACCTCCTTTAGATTTACTTTCCTGAAGAGTAGATAGACTAATTTTGGCTTTTTTTTTATTCCAATAGAATTTTATGATAGCAGAGTCCAGCGATTGGAACCAGTTAGACGTAGGTTTAAATGGAATCATTGAAAATAAATAATTAATCTTTGGTAAAACTTTCATTTTTATAGTAGCTATCCGTCCTATTAAAGAGATCGGAAGATTATTCCAGCGCTCCAGGTCACTACGGATACTATCCAATAATGGTGAAAAATTTAAAGAAGTTAATTCAGTTAACTTAGGTGAAATTTTAACACCTAAGTATTTTAAATTACCTGTAGGAAAGGAGTAGTGTGGATCCTGACTTGTAGGATTCCATGAATTTTCTGTAATAGGTAATAATGTTGATTTTGTCCAGTTAATAGAGTAATCTGATAAGTGAGAGAATTTAGTTATTAATTTAAATGCTTCCCCTAGCGAGATAGCAGGTTCTTCTAAATAGAGTAATATATCATCGGCATATAGATTAATTTTATGTTCTATTGTCCCGGAGTGGATTCCTTGGATCCGTCTATCCTGACGTATAGCTAATGCAAGCGGCTCAATAAATATAGCAAATAATAAAGGAGAAATTGGGCACCCTTGTCTTGTTCCCCTTTGTAAAGTAAAACTCTGTGATGTAATCCCATTAGTAGTAACTGTAGCTTTAGGAGAATCATATAATATTGAGACCCATTGAATGAATGACTCCCCGAAGCCGAATTTATTTAAGACAGCAAAGAGGAAGGACCAGTTAACTTTATCGAATGCTTTTTCTGCATCCAGCGAAATAACAACTGCCTTTTTATCATACCGCTGTGACATACTAATCAAGTTAAAGAGTCTCCTAATATTATTAGTAGAATGACGACCTTTAATAAAACCTGTTTGATCACTATGAATAATTGTCGAGATTACCGTCTCTAATCGAGATGCCAAGGCCTTAGCGATAATTTTAATATCGGTATTAATTAGTGATATCGGTCGGTAACTTGACGGGAGGGTAGGGTCTTTTTCTGGCTTTAATAAAAGTTTAATTGCTGCTATATTCATATCTTGACGTATATCACCTTTACTTTTAATTTCAGTTACTACTCTTAGAAATAATGGAGCAAACATTAACCAGAAATGTTTAAAAAATATAGCCGGAAAGCCGTCTGGACCAGGTGCTCTGCCATTAGGCATACTGTCTAAAGCACGATACAACTCATCTATAGTAAGCGGGGTATCGAGAATATCTTTATGTTCAATAGATAACTGAGGTATATTTAAGCTGTTTAGGAATTCCTCAATATATTCAGGGTTAGGTCTATTAATTTCTGTGTATAGATTTCGATAATAGTTATAAAAAATATGGTTAATTTCTTCTGGTGATTGTGTGCATTCACCATTTATATCTTTAATAGCCGTTATAAGAGATTTTTCCCGATTCCGTTGAAGTTGATTTGCCAGGAATTTACCTGATTTATTATTATGTTCAAAATTGTTATATCTCAACTGTTGTATTATAAACTCTGTCTTTTTAGATAACATGTTATCTAACTGTATTTTTATATTCTGTAGTTCTATCCATATTTGATTATTTGGGTTTAATACATATTCATCCATTAGTTGTTTAATTTTATCTTCCAGGTATTTTTCTAATTTTTGATCCTGTTTCTTTTTATAAGTTGAATATGATATAATTTTCCCTCTAATTACCGCTTTCCCTGCTTCCCAGAGAAGAGATGGAGATATATTTGGAGAGTCATTTATTTCCAAAAAATCTGCCCACTCCCTTCTAATAATTTTATCAAACTCTACGTCTTTCAGTAATGAGATGTTAAAACGCCATATCGGGGGAGGTTTAAAGGTAGAGTCAATTTGTAGAGTGAGGGAGACTGGTACATGATCACTTATAATTATAGAATGTATTTTTATAGCAGTTTTATCAACAATAGAATTATTTGTAAGGAAAAAATCAATTCTTGAGAATGATCGGTGCACAGCAGAGAAGAAAGTAAATTCCTTCTTAGTTGGGTTTTGAAGTCTCCAGCCATCGCTGAGGCCAAAATCCTCCATATATTCATCTATTACTTAGCGGATCGTAATCGCCTTGTATATATCGTATTATTAGAACGATCTATTAACGGGTTCAAGACCGTGTTAAAATCACCTCCAATAATAATAGTAGAATTTGTTGCTAAATCGAGTAACCGAGAGAAAAATTCATGGAAAAAATCAGGGTCATCATTATTTGGGGCATATAAATTACCAATTGTATATACTTTATTAAATATAGTTACCTGGATAATAATATATCGGCCCTCTAAATCTGTTACTATATTATTTAGAGTAAAGAATAAATTCTTATGTATAAGTATAGAGACACCTCTTTGTCTACTATTATAGGAGGCAGAGTAAACTTGACTAAAATTTTTATCTATAAATAATTTTTCTTCTGATTTTTGTAAGTGGGTTTCTTGTAGGAGACAAATATCTGCCTTAAATTTTGAGAGATGGTCTAAAATTTTTATTCTTTTTGCCTGGGAGCGAGCGCCACACACATTCCAGGAGACCAGAACTAATTTCTGCATACAAGCAATATAGACTCAGTCTTATGTATACATCTATATAAGCTGCTTATTAATATTAACATATTGTAGGATAGCAAAAGAGTAATTAGGCAATTTATATAATTTATATAAAGAGAGAGATAGCAAGTAGATAAGTATAATAGTGAAGAAACGTGGGGGGAAGTGAGTGTGAAGGAAATCTGTGGGGGATTCAACATAACAATACACCAGTAAATGGTGACCTAAGCGAGATTATTATTATTATTATTATTAATGTATTTTTTTTAAGAATATATTTTTATATTATTATTATTATTATTATTATTACTATATAGCCTATGCATAATATAAATTCATATTCTATTTCGTAACCCATTATCCATACATATACATATACATACATATACATATACATATATATACATATATACACATATACATACACATACATATACATATACATACGTCAAATAATCACACAATGCTCGGCTCTACCAATTGTCAGTTAGAACAGCCAAGGGGTCGAGGTTGGGTTTCGGAATAGCTGGCCGTCGATATATAATTTATCAACGACCATCGAAGTCCGTTTACCCTCCTGTCTATTTTGTTTCATTATAGGAAACAGTACTTTTCGCCGCTCGTTTATCTCTCTTGGGAATTGATCATTCATCCCGAAAGATGTCCCTTTGAGCTCCCGTCCTTTACTTTTTACCAATTCTTTATGTTTAAAATGTTCGAACTTAGCAATAATAGGACGGGGCTTATTGCCCTTACGAGCTCCGAGCCGGTGTACACGGTGAAAAGAGATATTATTTACCGTCTCCTGTGGGATCTTTAGCGATGATGTCATGAATTTTTTTATCTCACTCTCTGGATTATCTGGAGAATTTTCGGATATACCTGAGAATATTAGATTTTCCCGCATACTACGGGATTGAACATCTAAGACCGTTTCCTTTAGCATTTTATTTTCCTTTTTAATCGTCTCCAACTCGGCTGTGACAGCGACGAGAGAGGAGCGTAGCTCGGAGTTATCGCATTGGAGATCGCTTACCTGTTGGCTAACGAATTCCAAACTTGCCTTTAATTCTTTGACGTCCTCGCGGATAAGACAGAGGACGTCAAGTTTTTTATTTATGGAATCCAGCATACTCACCGATACGTCGGCGGTTGCTAAATCGTCCGTGTCTGTTGACGAGTCATTTTTCCTTTTTTTTTTCGAAGGATTATCCCGACTAGCCGCCGGCTCATCCATCGCGCAGCTATAAAAATAATCGTCAATAAAACGTTCGAGGTCGTCCACACTGGATAATATTTCCGATCTTTCTTAGAAAAGAAAAAAATCGAATTTATCTAATCATTAAATTCGGGTTTAATTAGAAATATAAAGCTAATTCTATTTTAGCAGCAGAGCGCCGCCATGTTAGATTTTCCCAGTCTCGCTACCGGTCACGCGATAGTCACAGCATCTCGCGATGGGAAATGTAGTTCCTATAAGAAACGTCTCTCTCAATGGATCGAGGATGTGATTCGGCAGTCGTACCAGGTCTCTGGTCGTTCCCCTCCTCCTCCGGTCACTCCACCAGGAATATGTGTACTTCGTGGGCCATTCTGAATGGCGTGTTCTTGAAGGACATCTGTGCGGTTGCTTCCCGGTCGTCGCCTTGTACGTTCTCAAGAGTCTACAGTTTGGATGTCACCTCTCCTCATCCACTGGATGTGGTTCGCGGTCCTGCGGAGACCCCTCTGTGAGGTAACATTTCCAGGGTTTTGGAAATGTTGACATGTGACAATGTGACATCGCTGGTATTCGGCGTTCTGTGCTGGTTTCAGCACCGCCATCTGGCGGTCGGGAGGGACGAAATAGAACGACAGTTCCGAATGTAACTACGGTTCGATCAGTCCCGAACGACCGCCAGCATTGCTAGTAACTCAGAGCCCTCGTATTGGTTTGCGCGAGAAGGTTCTGAGAGGCTGAGTTACGGTTACTATCCTTTTTATGTATGTGGATTATGTCAACTGGAACCATGGACAAGTTCTTTCATGTGTTCTTTCTAGAGCGATGCTTGCACGTGGGGGAATTCCATGCTGGTTTGTGCACCGGCACCTGGCGGTCGTTCGGGACTCAAAGAACCGTAGTTGCATTCGGAACTGTCGTTCTGCATGCAGACCAAGGTTTCTTTGCCAAGGTTTCGTTCTTTCCTTGAAGCCATCTGCATCCAGCTCCACAATCTGTGGTTACTTGGTATTTGTGTGTTCTCCATCCAGCCCTGCTCTCTGTTCTTTTCTAATTTTGTCTACAAAGATTTTCTGTTTCTCAACTTCCGTTTGATGTCTGCTGTTGAGTCCAAATTCCGCACCTCACATGACACCTTGGTCCAGAAAAAATGTTTTAGAGTAAACATTGACGTTGCCTGCGATTGGCTAGCAACCAGTCCAGGGTGTGCAATGCATACTGCCCAAAGCCGCGACCCTTGTGAGGAATAAGCGGTTAAAACCATCCTATTACTAGCATGCAGCAAGATGTCCAGAACTGGAATCTATAGCTATATTTGTGAGGAATAAGCGGTTAAAACCATCCTATTACTAACATGCAGCAAGATGTCCAGAACTGGAATCTATAGCTATGTTGCACTGTTACTTTGGTTTAGGCAGCTTGTGTTGTGATGGTCACTGTTAAGGTTGAGAAGTGCATGGTATCTTGCTGTTGAAAAACACAAAATGTTCAGTAAAAATAGTAGACTATTGCACATTTCAGGATGGGTGAGAATGGTGTTACAGTACCCCTGCATTCAGGAAAAAGAAAGCAATGAATCACACATCTTTGAGTATTAACAGATTCTTAACACAGCTGTGAGCCTTGAGATATGACACTGTACCACAATGTCAGTGTTGGTTATCTTTCATTGACCTTTACTAAAATCACCTGCCAGAATTGGCTAGAAAAGTGATGCAAACAATAATGCAGGTGTATTTGTTTCTGTAACACCTGGTTTGGAAAAAGGAGCGGCGCTGCATGCCGGTACTGATAAACTGAAGTGAACACATTTGTGATTAGAGCAGTGTGAATAATGCATGCAGCTGAGAAAATGGAACTTAAAACAAATATAAAATAAAATAAAAAGAATGGAGGGGCTCATTCGTATTTCATTTCTAACCTATAAAATGTTCAATGTTTTACTTCAAGTATGTTGTTTACTCAAAGGCATCCATCCATTTTCTTGACCGCTTATTCCTCACAAGGGTCATGGACAGTGCTGGAGCCTATCTGAGTTGGCTTTGGGCAGTAGGCGGGGGACACCCTGGACTGGTTGCCAGGCAATCGCAGGGCACACAGAGACAAACAACCATCCACACTCACAAGCACACCTCGGGACAATTCAGAGTGCCCAATTAACCTGCCATGCATGTCTTTGGAATGTGGGAGTAGACCGGAGTGCCTGGAGAAGACCCACGCAGGCAGGGGGAGAACATGCAAACTCCACCTAGGATGGCCGGAGCCTGGGCTTGTACCGGAGTCCTCAGAACTGGGAGGTGGACGTGCTAACCACTCGACCACCAGACAAAGGCATAATTTCAAAATAGGTTTCTGACAGTATAGTACCATTTACCGTTCATGAATAAATATTACAATAAACCTTATGCCCTATTAAAATACACCCTTGGCATGTTTTTACGTTTTATGTTTTTATGTTTTCACTCTTTTAAAGCTACAGAACGCAGAGAATTCAGTTTCGAATCGCTTCTGCCACCTGTTGATGAAAAATGATACCCTTTTTCACGTACACAATGCACACATAATGTCACATCTGTGGACAGAGGGCGGGAAATTCAAAGCTGAATCCAGTCTAAAAACTAAGAAAGGCTTTGTGACTTGTACTATAAGATAATGATTACTAAACCGGAAGATGAGTTGACCAAGACCAAGAAAATTCTGGGATTGTGATTCTGAAATTTCGAGCATACAACATCCAACATACAACATACAAAACATTCTAAATATGCTATTTTACATCATAGCACATTATTCCAATATTTTGCTATCACAAACTAATACATTTGTCGGTATGAGCAATCCTTAGCATTTAACTGGACACTGCTGCTTTTTTGGGGGGAATAAATAAAGGTGAGTTAACACAATGATGTGAAAAGTATTTCTTTAAGTGCTAAGGAAATTGGACATGGTTAAATTGAATTAATCGGTACTATATAGCACAACACTGAAGGAGCAGAATTAAAGAGTATTTTAATCAACCTATGATGCACATCTGTTTTCCTCATGCAGACTGCAGAGTTCTTATTGATAAAGAGCTGTCTGATCTAATGAGGGAAAAGTATGCATATGTTTGATGATAAAAATGTACAAATCCCACAGGTGATCAAACATTTTGTATAAAGTAAATAGTGGTCTGATTCATGACACTACTGTGTATCCTTTAAACTTAGACAGTCCAAATGTTTGACTTCTGATTGCACAGATTGATAACAGATCGTAAGCATCAGTTGAAGATTTGCACAGACCCACGCACTATAGCCTACAGCAAATATTTACATAAATAGTTTAAGATTTAGTGATACCTCTTAAGAATTGAAATTACTATGTTAGTACGTTCGTACAACGCTTATCTGGTAAGTGAAGTGAGGACACTGGGTACTTTATATATGGGATCGGTTTACGACGAATTCTGCTCCTACAGAACTACAGTGATAATGCTCATTTGTAGGAACTAGGGTATAAGGATGAGTTTGAGCCTTCGCTAACAGTAAATATTTGCGGTAAATGACATGCAATTCTAGGCAATAAATATGAAGTAATTAATTGAAAAACACTAAATATGGCGGTAAGTGACCATGCCCTGTTTTATATCCAGAAGAACAAGGCTACAGTGTATATTCATCAGTGACGTGCAGTGAGCTCTAGGCTTGGGTAGGCAGGCAGTCATAAATTGAAACATACACACCAATTGCAAATGTGTGTGTCGGCAGGCGAGTGTACAACATATACTAGGGTGACCCTATTTTAATCGGAAAAAAAGAGGACACTTAGGCCTAACTAATATAATTAAAAATGATACAGTTTCCTCCAAGATGCTATACATTCAAACTATTTTAATGCATGCCTCCTCTGTATTGTTAGAAAGAAAAATTACTTGACAAAATATGATTATGACAGACACAATGTTTTAAGCGCATTTTTTTCTCTGCAAACAAAGTGGGATGAGCAAGGTTCGTGCTCTTCGCCTCCCGTGAGGCAGCTCATCACTTCGCCACTCAGCTAAAGCTCCGAGCCACCGTTGCAGCCGAGGACAATATTCAAACACTAACTGATGTACGCAAATGTGGGTCTCCCCGTCGCGATAAACACGGTGCAGTGCACTCCGCCTCCCATTTGCCGCACAACAAAAACCGGACAATTTCATTCATTAATAAAAACCCTGGAAAGGTTGTAATAAAGTGGACATCTCCCAGTAAAAAAAAAAAAAAAAAGTCTAATTCCTTGCAAAATCAAGCTAGCAATAGCAATGTCAAACATCATGTAAAGTGAAACCATCCACAAAGCCAGTATTTCCTTTTGTAGCATTCCTTGTGAAAAGTACGAATAATTCTCCATCCCTTACTTTGCTGAAGATCCGGTAGCTAAGGCGTTGGTCTCCCATCCTTCAAAAGATGACGTTTTTCCTCAAAAGAAAGGCGTGAACATAGTTTTATATTTTCCAGAGTGGCGTCATGTTACCGGCGTACTATGCACTTAAGTGTGTTTTGAATTCACGAATGCACCGTGCGAACGTATGTTTGCATAGGAACAATACAGCTACGTAAAAAAGCTGCGTAGCAATCTGCCTATTTGCGTAAAGGACTTTTCTACTGAGAAACTGACTACGCATGCGTGAACACACATCGCTACTCAGAAAGGGCTGCTGGAGGCATCTGAGGCATGTGCCTTCAGCAGGAGAATTTTGCAGCATTTTTGCCTGCAGGCCAGAAGAAGTCGTGAGTCCTTTTTAATTGAGCTATGAAAATCGGCAGATGTTGTCACTTTCAAATCAATATAGGTAGTGTAGGCAATATGAAATGCAAAAATAATTTCAATCAATAGAAGAAGCCAATTCATTTTCGTTTCATTTCAGCCTTGGTCAGGCAGTGCCTACCTTGCCTGACCTGACCGCACGTCACTGATATTCATTGACAACAAAGTCCTTGTAAATTGTCCATTCAAATCTAAATCAGAAGGATGTTTGACTCATGTTCTTCTTGTTCGTGTCTTTGATGGAAAGACAATGGATGGATGGACTTTTCTAATAGCTTTCTATTAGCTGACCCTTGTATAAGAATACTTTAAGATTTGCGAGGCCCCGTGGAGGGAACGTAAGTAGGGTAACTTACTCTGAGATGACACGGCAAAGGCATACAACTAATATGTAGTTTGAATTTGGCTTCGTAAAGTGCATACATTACTTGAAATTCATCCAACAAATGTCAAGTATAACTAAAAGTAAATCTACCTAGAATCCATGTTGTCCAACTTTCCGCCAGTGGCTAAGTTTGGCTGCAGGTTATTAACCTTGCCTACAAGATGATTTCTCTCGGGATCTGTAAATTCACAAACCCCCGAGAATTCATCTTGTACCGACCTTGATGATTTTCACCGATGGTTCGGACCAATCACAAAGCAAAATTGTGTTTGGCTGCGGGATATGCCGCTGTGCCGAACACATGAAGTGCCGAGGCCGTGGGAACCGAACAAACCTAACATGGACAAATACATGGATGCTGCTATTCTGCTTATGCTGCAATTTTCTTGTTGAATGAAGAACGGCGAGAGGCGCTTCATGCATTTTTTGCTGGAAAAGATGCTAGTGCTATTTTTTTTAATATTATTATTATTTTTTTTTACCTACGACAACAATGGCGACATTTTCATCCGCTGCCGTGATTGGTCAAAACAAAAGCTTTGATAGACGTGCACAAGTTGCCGCATTGCCCAATCAGCTTGAAGTATTGTACTGAATGTCCCGCCTTTCCCCTGTCATGTTTAGGTTTTGGGGGGTTGGGTTTTGGTTTAGTTTTGTGTGTTTATGTTGTCTGTTGTCCGGTTTTGTCTCCCTTAGTCTCGTCATAAGTTAACCTCATCCACCTATGTGTGTCTCCCCTCCCCGTATGTGTTGCTAATTAGTGCCCTCTGCCTGCTATGTTTCCCAGGTGTGTCTCGTTAGTGTCTCGTTAGTGTTGTATTTAGTCAGTTGTGTTTGTTCACGCGTCATGTTAGCATTGTCTTGTCTTGTCCAGTTGAGGTGTGCTAAGCTGTGTTAATAGTGTGTACGTCTGGTCAAGTTTCTCTACGTCTGGTCAAGTTTCTCACCTCCAAGCCAAGTGTCTCTCTCTCTCATCTCCAGGCCCAGTTTCTCTCCCTCGCCTCCAGGCCCAGTGTCTCTCCCTCACCTCCAAGCCAATTGTCTCTCTCGTCCTGCCAAGTCTATCCACGTCATGCCAAGTCTGTTCACGTCATGCCAAGTCGGTCAACGTTATGCCAAGTCTGTTCACGTCATGCCAAGTCGGTCAACGTTATGCCAAGTCTTCTCACGTTCCATCCAGTCCCTTACTTAGTTACTGAAAATAAAGTTCCTTATATTGTCCATCCTTTTATTCTCCCTGTCGTTTTTCTCTGCCTTTGGGTCCATCCACCACATCCACAAACCTTCAATCATAACATCCCCGGGAAAAAATATGATTGATATTATGGAGAGCTCATCTGAGTGATTCACTAGTCACATTGTCAATCTTTGTGGGGGTGTATGTGATGTCGCTGAGCATTGATTGTGAAACAGCTGGATCTACATAGGTAGTCATTTTCATATAATTTGAATAATAACGATAAAGACGCTTTTAAGCATTGTCTTTATAGAGTCATATTGTAATAACAGTACAGACATGCGATTGATTGTTCTGACACTTTAACCAATTCATACATACTGTATCTCAGAAAGAACACCACTTATTTTCTGTCTGCAGTTCTGCAGACCCTTTTCAAAAAATTTGAATTTGATTTCAATACAAATTTGTATTTCACTCTTCAAAAAAAAAAAAAAAAAAAAGACGACAGAAAGAAGAAAAACTTGACATCTGCCCCTGATCAACACAGACACGCACCCACGCACGCACACACAAACATCAACACAAAATGAATGACAGCAAGCAGTCAAAATGCTTTCAATACAAAAATTCAACAAAATAATTTAACAGCATTACCTTGTGCTACCCTGGATATGCTGGAAACCATCTCAGGGTGTAATTGTGCTTTTATAAATTAAAAAGAAACAAAAAACAGATAGACTGAGATGTTAGTTTTACAATCAAGATTGTTGCACAAAGTGACATCTTGAGTTGAAATAAATACTGTTTGTTTTGTACTGTATTTAGGTTTGGAAAAAATGTCTGTTCTTCTTAATTTGTACCCCCCCCCCCCCCCTTTTTTTTGTTTTTGTTTTAAATTTGATATGCACGGTGATTGGTGATTGGTAAAATGTAATGATGGGCTTTATACATTACTTTAAGAGGGTTAAACTCCATCAATTCTTTAAATGTTAAAGTTTTTAGTTGCATACATATTGGATTACTGTGATCTCTGTATACACATCCAAAAACAACACAAATTTCACGTTTCTGTTGGGTTCGGTGTAGGTTTTGTCAGCACACCCCCATACTTCAATGATATAGGTCAGGTACGGAACAATCAATGAAATATATGACAATAACAAAGCACCCCATACTTCAATGATATAGGTCAGGTATGGAACAATCAATGAAATATATGACAATAACAAAGCATTATTAAAACGGCTACAGTTTGGGATACTTCTGATTTAACATGTTCTATATGCATTTTCCATGTTAAATGTTCATCAATAATAATGCAGAGAAACTTAATTTCATAAGTCCTTTCTATTTCTATTCCTTGCACTGTCAAGGGTGCTTCAACATCTATATTTCTACAACTAAAAATCATAAATCTGGTTGTACTAATACTTATAGACAGTCTGTTGGCGCTGAACCACTTCATAATATTCTTAAACTCTCTATTACTGTATCTTCACAGAGCGAAATTCCCTGCTCAAGTTACCTCTACGGGCCCACAACAATGCTCATGAGCAGAACTAAGCATGTAAGCTAGAAGTTCTGAGAATTGGTTGAGTCCATTTGGACTTTACTGAAGTACATATCTATTACAAGCTTTGAAGGGAAAAGTAGAAGCAGAAGTAGAAAATTTATCATGATTAATTACAGAAAAATGTGCGATTAATTAGTTAAAATATTTTAATCGTTTGACTAATCAGCTTGAACTATTGTCCAGAATGTCCCGACTTTCCCGAACAAATTAACGTGGAGCGGTACCAAATGGATATTGCGGAGAATTCGCTTGAGTAAACCGCAATATCAATCTGGCTATTGCCAGGTTAACACAATCCCAAAAAAAGGTGTAAATCATTAAAGTCAGTGAATCTGTAAATTATATAATTGCAAGGGCAAATGTAGTGTACAATTTTAAATTTACATCCTCTTACTTTACTCGAAATGCAGAACTAGAAGGGGCGTACGTTTTACGCCAATTTATATGATCTAATTGTAAATTCTCAGATGAATTTTCCTCTGGGGGAAATCCTTTTAAAAAAAAAATAAATAATAATAATAATATTATTATTATTATTATTATTATTTTATTTTATCATTTTATTTTATTGTATTATTATTATTATTATAATAATAATAGTAGTAGTAATAATAATAATAATAATATTATTATTATTATTATTACTACTACTATTATTATTATTATTATTATTCTTATGGGGAACATTTTAATACAATCATTGTATACAATATAAACAATTAGAACATAGAACATGCCAGGGAAGTTAAAACATTTAAAAGCTAAACAAAATAGAATCAATAGTATAATTGAAAAAGAAAGGAGAATAGGATAATACAAAATCCTATAAATAGATGATAAAGTTTGCAATAGTTATACGTTTTTACAGCTTTCGGACACAGACAACCAGACAATGGCAAAAAATAATTTCTCATGGATACAAAAAAATCAATAAAGGATGGTTTTCTAGGGGAAATCCTGTCAAAAGTTAATCGTTGAGATGACGCCATTTCCGCTTACTAGCTCAGACAGGCACACTGCTGTCTTTGTCCCACCCCTATTTTACTCAAATGAAGTTTATTTTATTTTTTATTTAAGAAATTTAGAAGATCCTGTAGTGTTTATACATATAAAATAAATACATCAAAATTCTCAATTTAAAGTAGCCTTATCACCCTTATCGCGTCGCTTCTAAACATTACTGCAAGACTGTCAATCAAAATACTGTCATCAAGCGCGGTTGAGAGCGCATTGCTTTTTCCACGTCACAGCAGTGTGTTTACCAAGACCAGACTGACAGCTACTGCAGGATATTTTAATTTTCCTAACTGCTCGTCATTTACTGCGGATCGAATGAATCAACGGTGCGGACAAAATATATTCTATTATGTTGTAGAATGTCTCAAAATTGTAGTTTGTCTATACGCTGTGAATTGAACTGCAACTGGGCTTCTCCACTCACCGGTGGCCGGCTACCTGCTAGCTTTCACAGCTAGTTCTTCAGTAGCTTCTACGGATCTCCATCTTCGAAGGAAAAGTCACACGCACAGGTAATGCTTATTTACTTTACAGCGAACTTTTCGGGCATTCCCCTTTGTCGCGAGCATTATACTTATATACCCGTGTTGTTTGCATGCTGAATGCATAGCCGATCTCGGCGAGTTTACATGCTATAGTTGAGCTAGGTTGCTAGCTGTACCTGTCAGTATTTTAGGCTGTTTTTCGTACAAGTAGCTTTAAATTTTACCCGAGTAGTGGTCACTGGCCATCATTCACTGTGATAGGAGCTTGTCACTGTTGACATGAACGTAACTAGCTTTCGTGGATGCTGACAGCATTTGTTCTATACAGTAATTGAAACGTGAAGATGCTTAATGAAATGCATGGCTGGATGATTTTAATTTTAACGTTTTGACAATTCCGAACATTTCTGATATTTTCCGCAATGCAATGCATTGCAATGCAAATGCTTCATTTACACGCGGTGAAAGCAAACTGCGTATTGCATTGCCTTTGTCTGTGACTAGCTTACTAGTCAATGACTATCAGATTGTTTGTAGTCAAACGGCGACATCAAATTACAACGATCCAAAGTAAAATGCTTTTCAATGGATGGAGAGCGACATTTCACCGAGTAAGACTTGCCATTTTGTCTTGACGTAAGGTCGGAATTGTCAATATATTGTTGGTGTCAAGTCGAAATCTCAGGATTTTGGTAAATTTTTTGTTCAAAAATCTACTGTTATTTTTAGAAATTATTCTAAATTAAATTATTCTAATCTAAAGTGTTGAAAACGGCTTGCTCTCTTTAGTGATGCAATGTTAACGGTTGAACAAACATGTCGTTGGGGGGTTTCCAGAAAAGTGACTATTTTAGAGGTAGTCTACAAGGTTTCGGCCCAACACCAGCGATATGGTAATTGATGTAACTCATTCACTGCCAGTCATTATAGAAAATTTTTACATTTCCAATACTCACGTGATATTACATTCAATAATTATATATAAACCGAATCTACCAAATAACAGAATAGACTCCCTACTTTTTGTCCCGTCCCGTTCTTTTATAATTGACAGCAGAAAAATGTAGGTTTGCCAAAATACAGCCATTTCTCCCATGGACTCTGAAACTGTGTTTATTTCCTATAAAATGGGGCAATGATGTCATCTACCGGTGGTTGGGCATCAGTAAAGTTGTTTCCAAGTTTGATATTTACAGTGGAGCATGCTCAGATTCGCCCCCATTTAGCACCGCTCTAAAAAATACAATTGACAAGTATACTTGTCAAAGGCAGTGAATGAGATTTATTAAGTGAGTAATAAAATGTGGCTACTCAGCCTTTGACTTCAACAGGATGCTGTGGACTATTTTCAAACAAAGTGTATTTTGCCGTGACCGCCGACCGGTAATTAGCTTTTTAGCACTTTTGCTGTGAATTGAGGAAAAACTACAAGTACAAATTCTGCGCCAGTAAATTGTACTACTATCTTACTTCATTCCTGCCTTTTAGGAGCAGCATCACCAGGTGTTGAAATTCAAGTACATTACAATGGAGGCAAACTTCATGTGGGCTGTGTTGGATGTTATTCTCAGAATGTACTGCAGGCCGATCATCATTGTCACCTTTGCTGTGTCATATCTTTATCCTCTTATGTTTTATGACTGCTTATCATGAATGTAAAATAATGTAGTGTCACCTGCTCACTGCTCAGCATCAAGATGTGTAGTAGTATTATCTGAAATGACTTTTTTTTTTTTTGGACACATGTATAAGGTTAATCCACCAATTTTTTTGAGATTTGCTCTTCAAATATGAACAGCCCAATATGTGGATGGTTTCCTGTAATCCATATTAGTATTAGGTGTTGACAAGGAAGACATATATTATAACTGACGGTAACCATCCTTTTGACACAAATCTTTTGAAAATAGGATGCAGACTGAGAACACACGACTCTTGCAAGTGTGTGTGCGTGCGTGTGCCTGTGGGTTTTTGTCACTATGCCCTTTTAGGGGGTTATTGGGTTATGCAAATTTGGGTCATGCGAACAAAACGGGCTGGTACACACGTGCCATGAATCCAACGGTGATTTTGCGTATATGCCAAACTTATGCGCAGAGTACAAACATTCCTATCCTAATCATTTGTTAGTGAATGAGGTTCATTCCATTGACTTAGATTGTCTAGTTATGCTGACCTAGATTGTTGTTCAAAATCAGTAATTGATGTTTTCATTTTTTCCATCAGAACTCAGCATGGTGGACAAAAATATCTATATTGTCCAGGGTGAAATTACTGCTGTTGTCGGGGCTATCAAGAGGAACTCAAGGTGGAACACCCACACTCCTTTGGTAAGTGAACACTTTTATTTTTATTTTTATTATTATTATAGCAAAGTGGTGATATTAAACATTCACCTTCCACTGTAAGAAGTACACTTATATAAAGCAAGTTTCACTTTTATCTCAGATAGAGGTGTCTTATAAAGTAATTTGCCCCAAAATATCTTTACATTAGTGTTTTTATTTGACCATTTATGCCTCAAGCTTCTTCTATTTAGTAGATTAACTCCTTAGTTGTTCACAGTGGGTACTCCTGCAAGCCTCTGGCCAATAGTTTTCAAACTGGATTCGGGTTTGAATTTCCCATCCTCTGTCTGTGGATGTGACATCATGCGCGCAGTGTGTACGTGGAGAAGGGAGTGTGCGGTTTAATTTTTCGGTCTCACGTGGCAGTAGCGATTCAAAATTAAATTTGTATTTTTTTTCCCAACCTGGGAGGGAGATAATTTAAATTTATTTTGTGCAACTCCGGGGCAATATGTTTGGCACTTTTTTTTTGTTTTTAACTGGCACAATATTTGCGTTTTCTTCCATATTTAGTATCTCAACAGAAGTGCTAACTTGCTAGCATACTGCCCCTGGCGAATGTAAACAATGCGTCATTGGCTTAAGCGATGTTGTGTTGATACTGTAATCGATCGTACGTCACTGGCCTCATGGAGGATTGTGGAATTACTGTGTGCAATTTGCATATTTTTGCTTGCAAAGGGACATTTATATTTAGTAGTTACTAGCAAGGTTCCCACAGTTTAATTTTTGACAGACAAATTGGCTGCTCGTCATAGTGCCGAACGTGGGAACTATTTACCTCACCACTCCCGGTCATTGGTTAGGTGGTGAACAGGGAGCACACAACCTGCATCAGGACGCTTGGTGTATCACTTTACAAGCAAAAGATTCAGCATTGCTGCATCCATTCACACTTTCTCATTCTACAGATCAACTGAGGGTGATTATTGGGTTCTTGGCGGGGTTTTCCATTTGAAAATGACCATTGGTGGCAATTTTGATCCATCTCCCCAAAATGCCAGCACTACTGTGAAATGTGATTTTTCATGACCAGTTGTCACAATATTCACACTTTGCCAGTACTCTGCAACACTTTGGCTCATGGGGATGTCAAACGTGGGGACCTCGTCCATGTTGGTGTTATGATCTGGTGTCACATCTTACATCTTTGTAGCAAATAAGCAAACTCAATAAATTCTTAGTTAATTGTAATTACCTCTCGATAATGTTCAACTGTTGTATTGCGGTGCACATTTTAGTTAGCAGCTGACTGGTCAAATTCAGATTAAAGCATAAAAATCCACAATTATTGCATGTCTTTGCGATATGCATTGTGCATTGGCCAATATCTCAATATCTCAATATCTCAATATCTCAATATCTCAATCTCTCTCTCTCTCTCTCTCTCTCTCTCTCTCTCTCTCTCTCTCTCTCTCTAATAAATATATATATATATATTTATTTATTTATATTGTGCAGTCTTATGCTGCGTTCTCACCAAAACCGGGAGGAGGCGTTTCGGCTACGCGTTTGCATTGTAGTCAATGGAGTTAATACGCGGTGCACAGCAGCACATTTGTGACGAAAATCGCATATTCAGCAAAGTTAAAAAAAAAAATTGAACTTTTTTCGCTTTTTCGCCTCGCGGCAGCCAATCGGCTTCGAGTACGGGCTATGTCACACACAGCGTCTCTCTATTGTCACTCCGAGTGCAACAACACGCCAGCCCGGACAGATTGGTGAGCAAAGAAGTAGCATTCAAGTGGTGGTAAGTCTGTTTACTTGCTAATGAACTGTACCGAGGTAGCAGCAATGTTTATCATCCATGTCAAAGCTATTTTTAGCACAAATGCCGGCCGCCAGATAGCCACTAAAAAAGCGAAAGGGCTATCACGTACCTCAAAAAAGGAGAGAATAGTGCCACAGCTGTTTAGTCTCAGGAAAGAAGTGGAAGTAGTTGGCGGTGCTCACTTTTGGTTGACTCGCTAAAGTGCTCCACTTCCTTGTTCACTAAGGGACACGCCTCCTCCACTCCGGGGCGCACGAATGAGTGGCAATCGTTCCAAAAAACTCTACGCAGTGAAACATTCTCGAAGGAAGAGTTTCAGTTCGCCTTTTTGGATTTGGTGAGAACCCAGCATAACTCTTCATACACCAAATACAGCAGCACCCTAGTGAGTACATTCCGGAAGCTCTAATGTAGGGCTTACACCATATTTCATGAGAAGCAGCACTCAGTCGTCATATTTTTCGGTATAGTAGCAAATCATATAGCAAATATCTCTTTGGCCTTGAGGTCGCCATCGTGAATGGTCATATGATCCCAAACGTGATGAACACAACTTTTAAGCTGCTATGCCAACGCTGCCTGCCATGCGCAGAACAGCGCCGTCGGTGCTCGAGGGAGCCATCCGCGCCGGAAGCCGATGGCACAGTGCCAATGGCGCCTTGTGTGCACCAGGCTTTAGCAGATTGTTCAAGCACCCATCTATGAACTTGTTCTTCCACTACTTGCAACGTGGAATCTGCAGAATATTACTTTCTTTTGGGGGGAATTTGGGTTCAATCTTTCAAAAGGCACAATAACCGGGCAGGATTATATGTTTGGCCACAATGCAACACAAAATTGTAGTTAAGGTGTAAGCCATTTTAAGGTAGAAGTGGAAGTTTTGCCCTTTTCTACTGCTGTCAACACTGGGTGCATTGAGAAATTAAACACCTTAACACCAGGAGAGAGAGGGGGTGATAGACAGAGACACAGAGAGACAGAGCGTGTGTGTGTGGCACGTGTGCTCAGAGAGGCAGAGTGCGCACCCATCCTATTAATTTCCGAACACAGCGATATAGTAAAGCAATCAGCAGTTTGTGCTTGAACTAAACGCTGTATGTAGTGCCTCACACACAGGGTTCTGGCACTCCTTTTTAGGGCACTCTGGATAACCCAACGGCACATTTGAAAAACACTGAAAAGTTGGAATAAAGCAGTGCGCACTTGGTGCCTATTTCCGAATGCACCCACTCTCAAAGTGGTGTTGGCAGTAAGAGTGAGTCTTTGAACACACTTTAGGGAACAGGGGTTTTGGCTACCAGTACAAGCTCTAATTTTAATGTATAGAAGTCATACCTGTAGCAGAATCAGACAAAAAAGTGCAACATACAAACAGAATAATATGGTATTTGATCCAAACCTGTAAGGTTTTGGTTGTCTTCTGCATTAATAATATATGTTGAGGCATTTACTGAGAACCGTTTGAAACAAGGTTTGAAATTCGTGGGAGCTGAGCCTCCACAAAGTGGAACCTATTTCCTACTTTTCCCTCTTAGCTTTAACTTTGACAACTTCTAACCAATCGAGATGTGTCTAATATCAGGCTTAACGAGTAAGTAATATTTGAACTTTTTTCAGTATAGTCAATAAAAATGGCTATCCCAGCAGTATCACATTTGTTGCATTAAGAGTTTTTGAATAGTACGAGTATTTTATTTTATTGCTTTAATTCAAACATTTTTTTGTTGATTAAGAAAAAAATCCAAATGAAATATTGAGATTTTGTCAACCCTGCTTCTTTTTTTTCCCCCCTCAGGATGAAGAGCAAGATCCATTGTTGAATAGCTTTGGCCACCTGAAGGAAATACTCAGCCACATAAAAGGTTAGTACTCTATTTGACATTTTTTCTCTGCTACTGTCTATCTTTATGAAGTATTGCTATTAGGGGTGGGACGATAACGGGTAACTCAGTATTCGATACGGTGACGATATGTGGCACACTAACGATAATATCACAATACACGGTAGCTACGATATTCGATATATTGTGAGAAATTTTCTCAGCGATATATCAGGGTATTCAGTATGAGTGACTGTGGAAACTTGCCAACTGTTCCTCTTTCCCAATAGCGTCTAGGCACAAGTTTGTTGCCACTGCTTCTGCCTACTTTCCCCCCATTTAGGGGATTAGCACCCCCACAAACAGGACAGGAGAGATTAAGTACTGACGGTGACCACAAAGGATCATAAAAGTCACAGCTTCGGATCGGATGAGTCACAGATGGAATCATATTTTGGATCAGAAAAAAAATAACATTAGATAAATAGTATGTTGCCTTCATTTATATATTTTCTAAAACACTTTTGCCCATTTAAAAAAAAAAAAAATCAACTCTAAATGTCTAATATTGCCGTTTAGGATTTAGGAACACAACTTTAAAGTGCAATAAGTGGCAGATCTAAAGTATAAATGACTAAGTTATTTTTCTAAAATCTAAACGGCTATATTTGACATTTTGAGATGAATGTTTTTTGTTTTTTTTTAAATTTATTTTATTGGCAAAGGTGTTTTTTTGTACCAGCCATGCAATCGCTGCTGATGCTTACACTAGCTGCTAGCCACGGACATTGGAGAGTTTCGCCGTATCATGATAGGTGTGATTAACGAGCTGTTTCTTAGCGTCCTAAATTAGCGATTTAATATACTTTCGGGATGGAATAATGTTGGTAGAAAATAAGTAATTTCAATAAAAACTTTGATAACACGTCGAAAAGGGAAGTCAAGCTGGCGGTCACATCGCCGTGTAGGCTGACTTCATAGTAAAAGCCCACACAAGGCTATTGCATTGGCGTCAATATATTATTTGGAAAAGCTTTATTTTGTGCATCTTGGTTGGTTGTAATCTGTGAAGTTGCCACGTTGTGTAACTACGAATAAAATTTTGAATCACCGCTGAACCATTCTCTGAGTCTTAGCCACACGTGAAAAGTATCCTGTATACTGCACGAGAGTTAACTCAGATTTCCCTGCATCGGCATGTTATATTTTCTGTCTGGCAGGAAGCTTTACTGGTTTTCTTTTGTACCAGTGACATGATTTAATGAGTTTAGTTTTTTTTTTATATGCTATGCAGTGCTTTCTGACAGACTTGAGCTGGCTTGGACAATATTACATGTTGTCATGCCTTTGCAATGAGACCTGGCAGCTTTCATAGCCCTTCATCTCCAATTGCAACAGTGGAAGGCCATTGGACAGTCAATACACGATTCTGTGAGGCTTTAACCCACACTGCTGTTGTCTGTCTCCGGGGAATGCCTCTGCCATTGTGAGATGGACAGGCACTGCTGGCTGAGAAATTTAGCATGTTGGTTACCCTTTTTTTTTTTTTTCTTATCCCAATTACCTCTTACCATTACTGGCAAAAATAAAAACATGTCTTCTATTATATTTGAACTGTTTTTTTGTTTTTTGTTTTTTTTTAAATCACAACTAACTTTCTTGACAAGGGGGAGACGGTTTAAATAATGAGTCCATGTCAAGACACCTTAAGCCCAATTCCCATGTGCAGTTTGTCTTAAATGTTACATTCATACCCAGTTGAAAGACGAAGGAAAGCCAAATATCCTCGATCTGTGCCTCACATACTGATTTGAGTTTTTTCGTCTTCACCAGCATAACATTGTATACCTAGTTTATCATTCAGAAGCACACAATATTCGTTAGAAAATGTAGTTTGGCGGCCGCTCCGAGGCTTTCACATTGTCCCAGCTGCCTGCATTATGAAAGCTCTGTAATTCCATTCACTCAAGCGTGTGTGTCTGCTCTTACTAACACCAAAAGGCAATAGGGAGAGAAATATGAATTGGTTCCCTCAAGATTTCTCAGCCAGGCCAGGTCTCCGATCTGTTGTTTCTTTTCTATTGCTCTGTGTCTGACTAACGGCTGTTCTGTTCGACCTAGCATGATTGACAGGACCATGTGCCACAGAGCTAGAGAGTTGTGCAGCTGGAAGTATATCATCTGTGATTTTAGTTGGGTAAATATAGCAGGTTGTCTTGTCAAGAAGAGAGATAAATTGTTCTGGGAAAGGAAGTGTTGCCCTCTTTTTAAACGGAGGAAAAAAAGTTTCCATCATCTCAAAAAATCTCTCTGGGCTTAAACAATGAGAGCACCACTGGAGAAGCTTGTCACTGATTGAACATGTGGTGTGATCCGTCAGCTCTACACTACAGTCACTCTGTCCAAGGCACCAGGGCCATCATGAGTAGGGGCGGCATTGTGGCTGTTCATTGGCCTCAACCAGTTAAGTTGAAAGTGAGCCAAATGTCTAAGCTTTTAATCTTGCGTTTAACACAGAGTTTAGTCTTTGCGTTCAAGTTTTCAAGTACAAAGTAGCCTTAGGAAAATTTGTGTTTATTCCAGCCATCAGTTTTCTTGACCACTTATTCTGTTCACGGTAACGGTGACAGCATCCTATTGGTTTATCCAATTCATACGCGTGTTTGTCCATGTCTGAACCTTGGGGATCACATAGCGTTTTAACCTGAATCTAACAGTCATGAAAATGGCTCTTAAAGAAGTAAAGTTATGGAATGATTTTGTCAATGCCAAGTTCCTTTACAGTATTCTCTATTGATGTAATTTTAGTATAAATCTTAGGGTATTGCTATTTCAAAATTCTCACAAAAATGCCCTAGGAAGTTTGTATCAGACACCGCCAGTGTATACTATACTTAATGGCCAACTATTTGCGAAGTGAAACACTGCCCTCATCTCTCAACTTGAAAACCATGCCATATTTTGCAGGATACTATAGAACTTTAGGGGTCATCCCCGTTCTTTTTTTGACGAACAAAAACTGGATTAAACCGAAGTTTGTCAGAACATCTGTGACACGAAACAAACCTGTTGCCATTTCCAGTCAATTACAGAAATATCAAACCAAGCATATGAAAAAAATAGACAGTATTTTACCAAACTTAGTTAAAACAAGATGACAAATGTCTGCAGTACTGTATATAGTTTATAACCTCTCATTCAATATCCATTAATATTATTTGTCGACTCAGTGACACCACTGCTTTATTTCTGCCTTACTAATACAGTGGTCATAGAAAGTGTTAAAAACCACTTTACAATCAAAAATTTTTTTTTTTAAATAATAAAATAATAATATATAGTGACGTGCGTATACAGTGTCACCTCAATTTACCAGGCATGAAAACCTCTCACCTTTTGGCGAAACTCGCCGTATTGAACCCAAAATAGGTGACCCACGTGAATCGTGCAGATCCAATGAGAAAATATCTCGGGGGCGTGGGGTATGGAAGGTAACCAGGGAGTGTATTAGTGGACTACCGACATGTGCGTAATACATCGTAAACAGGCATTAAGCGGAAAAGGCCATTATTTGGAAACCCCAGCGGCCACCAACAGTCGCACGCCGCATACGTCGTTTTATTTTTTGCTATACTAACTAGGGCTGCCAAGATTAGTCGACTAGTCGTGACTACGTCGACGACCAAAACCGTCGACTGCTAATTTAAATAGTCGACTAGTCAGTTTTACATAATATATATCAGCCTTATATTTGTTTTCGCTTCCAAGACTGCCTCAACCGCTCGTTTGACTGCCTGCCGCCCGTCCTCCTGCCTGCTCTTACTAGACGCACATGTACAGTAGCATTAATCCGGGTCAGACGTGACGTCAGCCCAGCTGTACACAGTATGCTCTCATGGCTAACCGACATCGGACTTCGAAGGTTTGGGAACACTAAAGCGAATAATGTTCAATGTAAAATATGCAAGACAGACCTTGCCTCTCACGGCAGTTGAGACCGAAGCAACCTTTTGTCGAATCCTTCTGACGGCGAGGGACAGTCATCTCAGCCACTGTAAGTTATTTGGATGGTTAGCGTAGCTAAGTGCTAACGTGGACGTTCATTTAGCACACACTGTGTGATAAAACGTGCCCACGTTGGTTACAGCTTTTAAGTCCTCTTCTCCTGCCCAGGGACCTCCAACCGATGGTATGCCGACTGAGCAGGCAGACTCTCGTTTTCCTTGTTTCACACAAACCTTTATTTTAGCACTCCTCAACGACAGACGGTGCACACACGCAAGGTCTTCCGCTCTCCTTCTCTTTCCTAAACAACACCGCCCTCCTGCGCCAAAAGTGCGGCACTACAGCACTTGAAGGGCCAGGCTTGGCCTGTAACACAGCGATGTTATGGATAAATAGTAAACGTGGCAACTAGGGGTGTGAATTGCCTAGTACCTGACGATTCGATTCGTATCACGATTCACCGGTCACGATTCGATTCGATACCGATTAATCCCGATACGAATTTATAAGTCGATTGTTGCGATTTTTTTTCATTCAAATTTAGAAAATACTAATCAGTAAGCTTGTAGAGTGTAAGATTTATATGAAAATGTATTATTTATTTATCTGAAATTTCAGTCTTATAGAGGTTGTAATCTGTTTCATGTTTGAACAGCATTAAAATAAAATATTAAGGCTTAATGTTCTGTTCATATAACATTCTTCCATGCTCAAGGTGTGAATCCTAAAAAAAATAAAAATAAAAAATAAAAAATAAAAAAAATCAAAAAAAATCGATTCTGCCGATTATTGAATCGATTCGAGAATCGCGCGATGTAGTATCGCGATATATCGACGAATCGATTTTTTTTTTTAACACCCCTCGTGGCAACGATGTCTTAACGTTACGTTACAGTGCTAAAAGACTCCGTTCCACTTCATTGGAGAGCTTTATTATGAAGCCATCAACGTGCATGCCTCAAAAGTATTTTTTATATTGTTTACATGTTTTGTTTTATTCTTTTTACTAATTGCTATTTAGTTTTGGTTTTATTTTCAAATGCACTCAACATTTGTTGTTATAAATGTTAAAGGCAACAGTGTTCGATAGGGGTGTGAATTGCCTAGTACCTGACGATTCGATCCGTATCACGATTCATAGGTCATGATTCGATTCGATACCGATTAATCCCGATATGAATTTGCAAGTCGATTGTTACGATTTCTTTTACTCAATTTAGAAAATACCATTCAGTAAACTTGTAGATGTACGCTTTAAGATTTGTATGAAAATTTATTATGTATTGATCTCAAACTTCTGTGTTTGTGAGCCACTGTATTTAACAAACAGGTTGTAACCTTTTTCATGTTAGAACAGCATTGAAATAAAATATTAAGGCTTAATGTTCCATTAATATAACATTCTTCCATGCTTAAGGTGTGAAAGTTAGACGTTTTGTTGAATATTTTTTCATCAAAAATGGATGTTAAAAAATCGATTCGGCTGCCTATTGAATCGATTCGAGAATTGCGTGCTGTAGTATCGCGATATATTGCCGAATCGATTTTTTTTTTAAACACCCCTAGTTTTTGAGCTAAAAGTTCAAATTTACTATCGGCATAATTGTCTTTTTTTGGATTGCAGAAGGAATCCTGGTACAAACTGCACTTTAATAAAAGTTGAATGTACTGTTAGTCTGTTACCTTTCACCTGTCACCATCTTTATTACTAACTTGTACATATATGTTAACAAATTCAAGCTATATGCTAATGATGGTTATATAAGAGTAGCTGCTTGCTTGTCAGCCCCTTAAAAATATTGGCCTAAGTCGTCAAAATAAAAAAAATTAAAAAAAATGCTGGCCACCTTTGCTAAAATTGGCTACATCCTTAGTTAAAAGGATAGTTTATTATTTTATGTATGTATAATTATATTCCTGAAATGAAAATGAACACATAATCAGAATGTGTTTCAGTTTTTGGGGTTTTCTGAGGAAAAAAAAAGACTTTGGGCAATTATTTAAGGAGGCTGACGATCCGATCCCATTAGTCGACTAATCGCGACCACTGTTGGTGATTAGTCGACTAGCAAAATAGTCGTTTGTGGCAGCCCTAATACTAACTAGAGCTGTCAAACAATTAATTTTTAAAATCAGATTAGAATTTTGATTAATTAATCAATCTTTAAAAAAATGTAAACTTAAAATGATTTTTATCAACATTTTTTGGCCGCCAAATTTGAAGAATGTTATTTAATGTTGAGGATGTCTTCCACATTTTTTTTGATCCACTCCACACTCTCATCCTCCTTTTTCTAATCAGTTAATTACTTGCATAATTTAAAATGAAACAAGACTCCAATATTTTTACTAGAAGAAATATTATGATGTCATATGCAAACATTTATTAAATGCTTTACTTACTGCATACTAATGCATGCAGTTATGGTTATTGCTCAAACACAACCTGCGCTACCTTTAAAGAGGTAACCATCCGTGTGTCAAGCTAAAGGATCATCTGCAGTCAAAATTAATACTGTGATCTGCGTTCACATATGATTAATGCAGTACTTTTTGGGATTAATCAACGCTTTAACATTGACAGCACTATTTCCACATGATGTGGCACAAAATACAATTACTGAGGTTCCGTCCCAAGGTAGCCACCATGTCCCACGACTTGTGAAAATAAGATCAATATGATTTATAAAAAAAAAAAAAAAAAAAAAAAAAAAAAAAAAAAAAAAAAAAAAAAAAAAAAAAAAAAAAGTCATTTTGTAGTCCTCAAGAATAAAGTGTTCAACGTGCAGTCATGAATATATACATGAGGCTATGATGATACTTTTGACCAGTTGAGTTTTAGCTGTTGAATACATACTAAGTTTTGAATTTAATGAATTCGATGACCGATAACTTCCCCCAGTATTTCATTATCCTGGCGGGCTGCCAAGATTGTTTGTCAGCCATGACACAAATATGTTCATTTTCTAGTCTTTCTCGTCAAAATTAGCAGCATAGGTTGTTAATACTCTGTATTAATGGTAAAATTTTGGGTGATTTGTGATACGATAGTAAAACGTTTACTTACCTCTCTATATGTAGGCATGCAGGCTAGCCTGGTGCTAGCTCCCCCGTAATAAAACAACATGCAGTTGGGATGATTTAGCTCATACTCTTTATAAATGTTAAAGTTAACTTTCCAATCCAATACCTGTGAGTCGCTTTAAAACTGTAATTTGATTGAATGGCTAATACTTTCCTGGCGATGAGCAACTTGCTCGTCACTTGTCAACATAACATAAAGCTACCTCCGGTGGCTCAAATGGCAGCGATGATCACAAGGTTTGCTCACAGTATCGCGTCTACGACCTTGGGATTGAAACTAGTGGGATTGAGCCATTTGTGGCAATTTATCAACTTGTTGGACTCCCCAAGCTAATGCCGGTTATGGCAAACGCGTCGCTGTCTCAGCAGGGGGCTAATTTGTGGGCTGGACGCTTTGCTCTTGTCTGCCAGATCTGGCCCGCAGGTCGCTAATTGGGATTGTCTGTGCTTGTCCATGCCAAGCCCGTTCATATACCTAAAATACTATTTAAATAGAGGTAATATTTCTAAGAAAATTTTATATGTTAACTCGAATTGTTTCTGTATAAGGACCTTTTTAAGTTTTGATTCCACTATATTTGACAAATAATTTTGAACTGAGAAAGGAGCGAATCGTTTCTTGAAATTATTTCATTCATTAATCGCGAACGACAGAACTCTCGTGGTGAATAACTTTTCCATTTGTGAAGTCTGGTATTAACTCGTGCTTCAGGTTACTTCCTTTACTCACTTTTCAGGTAGTTATATTGTGCGTCACAATCATGGACTTTGGGCCAACCAGGCCTAAAAAAAAAATCAATGATTTTTATTTTTTTTATTTTTTACATGCATGTCTTCACTTTATGCATACCACTTATTCACCCAATGTTTTCACATAGCAGTCCTTGTGTTGAAGACAACTTCCCTAATTTGTTGCGTTTTACTGCCATGTCAGTCATCGCTAGAGAATGCACACATAATGCCGACCGATCTTTGTCTCCTTTCAAGGTCGTGTGTATGTGTGTTTCTCAGACCTCAGCTGTGGTCAGCCAGGCGCTGGTGGGCGTCTCTGGGGTCATAGTCTGAGCACATTGGAACTGACTGTGGCCTTACAGCCCTCCCCCTCACATGCCATCTGATCCTTGCGCATATATCACTCCCAATTGAACCAGCAAAAGGCAGCTGGTAAATGCCAATGGGGAGGAACCGTATTTCATATAGCTCACCCATTTATGCAAATATGTTTACTCATGATGGCATTCAGAGCAAAGAGAATCCACATCATGGAAATTCTTTACATGTGTGGCTCCAGACCCTTGGGTCATGGAGCTTTAAGTATGAGGTCATGGAAGATACTCTCAGTTTGCTGTTAGTGTTATTTTTATGACCTGGTCAAAAAACAATACACTGAATCAGGCTCAGTTGCTGTGATCATCTGTGCCTTAGACCAGTGGTCCCCAACCACCGGGCTGTGGACCGGTACCTGGCCGTGGGCCACTTTGGACCGGGCCGCGGCGGGCAGCACAGTTGAAAGAATAAAAAAATTACTGTACTTGCGGTTAATTGATTAGCCAAGGCATTTAAAATGTTTTATTTTGAAAAATGACAGGATTCTCTCTGTTTACGACGGACTCTTGATGCATGTCAGGATGAACGGACACGGTGGGTTCACCGTATGGTAGGCCGCACGGACTGCGTGCATTGCGTGTCCGGAAATTTGCACCAGCCAGACCACACGATCACCGGGGTTCACACTGGAGAGTTGAGTTGAGCGGCGTCCGAAAAAAATAGAAAGCTTGTGGAACCTTCCGTATCGCCGCATCCTTTCCGCACCGCACTGCAGCAGGTGTGAATTGACACACAGACTTGAATGTGTTGTATTCTTGCGGCGTCCGTACAGAAAAAACACCGCGCCCGTTCAGCAGTTAGTGTGAATTTGGCGTTATGTTGGCGCATAAGGAGGGCGTTGTTCATATAGTTACATAAAATGAGGCTTTTTAGTTCACATTATTGTTATATCTACAAAATACCCCAGTTTTTATGTTGCTCGCATCGTTCATAAGCATTGCCATAGTGACGTCACCATATTTAAACGTTGTTGTTAGCCTTGTATGAACCGGTCCGTGCTGGAAAAAAAAGTTGGAGACCACTGCCTTAGACCATAGTTTTATGTAAATATATTTTTTTCATATTTGCTGTTCATATTATGTAGGCAGACATCAACAAAAACAAACTACAGTATTGTCTATTCATGTTTTATTCATAGTATTTTACCCTGCCCACTTCAATTAATTACACCAATTTGTAGACTGCATGAAAGCAGAGATTGTATGAAATGAGTTTGTCTTGGAAAATTTGAAAAATGCAAGCATTTATAGTTTGCCTAACTGGGTAAAAACATCCATTAATAATCCATCATGCTGAACCCTCACCCTGGTGAATACCACAGACAACTCAATTATGTATCGTATCTATAATGGCTTCATGTGGCAATGTATAGGTCATACTGCAAAGAAACAAAATCTCAAGATACAAAAAAATAAAATAAAAATCTACTGAACTATCTGTATTGTCTTTAAGTAGGTTTTATGACTGATTCTGATGTTGTGGATTATACTTACTACTTACTCTTATTATATTTATACTTTATTGATACTATACTCCCCATCAAAAGAGATGTGATTAATCAGTGTCTCTCTCCCACCACAGACAGGTTGCCATCTAGTTCTGATTAGTAGCTGTAAATTACAGTTAACTGGGGAATGGCAGGCATGGCTTAGGTTCAGTGTGAAAAAAGGATGCAACTGTTGTCCTGTATCAGAGGCTGCCTGCAATGTGCTGAGTGGAAGGAGTGTCCCAGCATAGAGCTATTAATCATGCGCACCGACATGTCTACAGGATTCGGGTGGGGGTCCAAGGGTGAAAGATTTAGACTAGAGTAAGGACAGGTTGTGGAGGGTCCTTTGTTGGATTTTGATGTGTTGACAGAAAAAGGGCAGAATTTTCAGCTTAACCTACCAGTACCTCATTACCCAAAAGAAAGGCAATTTTAGCAACTTGAACTTGGATTTTTATGTGAAAAAGTCTTTTATCCATCCCCCTGAGGGCAGACAACCATGAAGCCCTTAAAGCCATAGGAGAGTGCGAAATTTTGATTGCTGATTTTTATTTTCCATCTGTATCGACATTCGACACCAATTTCTTCTAAACATATCTTTTTTTTTTTTTTTTTTTTTTTTTTTAATCTCTTCCTGTCAGTGATTTGGATCATTGTAAATTGGATCTGATTAAAATGGCATCCAGAGTCATATCAAGACTTTTTAGTTGTTCCGATTGAAATGATTCCCGAATGGAAATCTGTGGTAACGAAGTCAAGTCATCTTTATTTATGTAGCACTTTCAAACAGCCGTATCTGTCAAAAAGCGCTTTTAAAAAACGCATAACTTAAACGACATGATCCATTCCGATCTGCCTTTTTACATGTTCCCCTCCATTAATCAGGCCAGCCCCGCGGCAGCAGTGGGACGTGCGGACCTCGAGAGTTTTAACACTATTAATGAAGCAACATCTTGATAAAACAAGTTTCAAGTACTTTAACCCATTTTGGCCATGAGTGCATTACCGCATTTCTAACACGAGAGCCAGGTGTGCTGTAGCGCTCTTGCACCTTTAAAGCGGGAAAGTGCATACTGGACACAGCCTGGCTATTCCGTTTGAACTATTTACTTGACTCCTTCATATTGACAAAGGGAATATATTGCCCCTGTGATTCTGATTCTAGATGAAATTCCATTTGGATTCAGCTTTTTCATTCTGATTGAGATGTCTATATGAAGCATTTTATTCCGTTTGCCTGTTCGGATTCATTCTTATCAGAATACATGGGTTCCTCCATGTGAACCCAGCTATTGGTTCTATTGAATGAAGGTGGGCCCTCCATGCGACCTGTGGGGCTCCATATGCTTGCGCTCAGTTAATTATTTACACTTATTTTGAATGAAAAATAATATAAATAGGAATAATCTAGTCAAACCTTTGCATGGATATATTTCATAAACCCAGTTGGTGGATTTGGACTAGTGTTGTTCCGATACCGATACTGCATAAAAACAGTGGTATCGGTATCGGTGACTACCCACAAGTAACATGCCGATACCATTAATTTCAAAGCTAATATAGGATTTTGGATGCAGCATGTTGTGTCTTGCTCGTGCAGGACATTCACTGATATGTGACATGTTCACTGCATGCCGATCTAAGATATCCTATTGGCCCTTGAATGCTCTGAACCAGTGGCAG
The DNA here is from genome assembly GCF_051991245.1 of Festucalex cinctus. Lineage (NCBI taxonomy): Eukaryota > Metazoa > Chordata > Actinopteri > Syngnathiformes > Syngnathidae > Festucalex > Festucalex cinctus. The sequence continues at coordinate 22,809,871 of NC_135424.1, forward strand.
GACAGCTTTTTCATGTTTAAAAAAAAATAAAAAAATAAAGTATCGGTATCGGCCGATACTGCAAAGCTGGGTATCGGTATCGGGAGCCAAATAACGGTATCGGAACAACACTAATTTGGACCACAGAAAGCAAACAGCAGCAAGTCTTTGTGTTACATGTCATGTTTTATTATGTGGTAAATTGAGTTAAGATATACCCGGTCATCCATCTAATTTGCTAAACTAATGGGCTTTGAGTTCAATGTTGCTTTAAGCACTTCACACTAAGCGAGTAACATTTTTAAAAGAGGGTATTAACATTTGGTGTGTTTCAACACCCTTTAATTCCCTGCCTTTTTTTTTTTGCCACCACCGGTTTCTAAAATCAGACTGGTGGTTGTCATGTGATAATACTTTTATTGGCTATACATTTTGAGAGCAAACTATGCTCTTATCGGCAAAATCTGGAGATGGCAAGTGTAGGTTTGCACTGTATTAACGAGTATTGCCTCTAAGTTTAGCACCCAAGTGTGAGTTAGGCCCACCACATATAGAGCGGTGTGACCAACCTGCACTGAACTGAAGTGCAGTCATCGCCATTCTGCAACTACAGTAGTTTTCACGATTATAGCTGATCGTTGGCAACCAACGCTTTGCTGTGATTTGAAATTTGAATCTTAGGTGAGCGGGGTCTCATTGGCAGATGTATTTGATTGGCCAGGGATGCACTGAAATTTCGGCCACCGAAAAATATCGGCCGAACATGGCAAAATAAAACGCATTCTTGGCTTTTGTCCGAAAAGCAATTAAAACCGAAACAATTCGACCAAAAAAGGATGTTGTGGAAACGCAAGCAATCACCGCGGCCAGCTAGTGTGACCTTACTACTCACTGGGGTTTCACCGCTGGAGTCTGTACCGGATGCAGCTGCTTCACACCGGAGAAGTTGAGTGGGCGTCACCTTGTAGAACTAATATAGACCTTTTGCACCTATGTCATGTGATCACGTGACTTCAGCAGTGTGGACGGCGGAAATGAATGAATGTTTAATTTATGTGGACGGGACACGGATCAACTTAGCGATAGGGCCTCTTTTGCAAGTTAATATTGCCCATCCAGCCATGACGTCTACTAGTTCGACTGAAGTTCGCCTGTCGGTAAGTGGCAAATTTAGTCGGGGCTCATAGAGCACGACATTTACAGAGGTTGGAGATTGGTAGTTTGGACCTTATCTTCTATTGCCTGCTGTGTTCACTGATTTAACAAAATTAGCGACTTTGCTGAAATTCACACAGGCCGCACGACATATATCATGTGGTCAACACCGTATCCCCTTATACTGGAGCTGATTTTAAAGCCTGAAAAGCCTGGATGCGTACCAGTTTTTTTTTTTTTTGTCGCTGGCTGGGTCTCCGGGAGATCCGCTGACACAAGGGGGACAAGATACCTATTTATCATGTAACTGACATATATTTTATGTTCACTATGGAGGAAAAAAATTAACGTGACTTAATGTTACCAATAGGGGTGTTAAAAAAAAATCGATTCGGCAATATATCGCGATACTACAGCAAGCAGTTCTCGAATCGATTCAATAGGCAGCCGAATTGATTTTTTAACATCCATTTTTGATGAAAAAATATTCAACAAAACGTCTAACTTTCACACCCTAAGCATGGAAGAATGTTAGATTAATGGAACATTAAGCCTTAATATTTTATTTCAATGCTTTTCTAACATGAAAAAGGTTACAACCTGTTTGTTAAATACAGTGGCTCACAGTTATAACACTTAAGTTTGAGATCAATAAATAAATTTTCATACAAATCATACAGTGTACATGTACAAGTTTACTGAATGGTAATTTCTAAATTGAGTAAAAAAAATCTTAACAAACGACTTGTAAATTCATATCGGGATTAATCGGTATCGAATTGAATCGTCACCTATGAATCGTGATACGGATCGAATCGTCAGGTACTAGGCAATTCACACCCCTAGTTACCAAAGACCTGGGAAGTGGTTACGCTTTGAGTTTCAACGGTTTCAATAGATGTAAATGGTTATTTTGCCGTCCAGCGTCCCGTTCCTGTGAAGGCTGTGACGTCACGTGCAAAAGGTCTATACAGCATTTCAGTGGGTCATGACAAGAAAAGGAGCACTGCCCAGGGACTGTGGCCAAGCTACTATTTTATTTATTTATTTATTTATTTATTTATTTATTTATTCATTCATTCATTCTCTTGTGGTGCCTTTTTTTTTTTTTTTTTTTTTTTTTTTGGGAGGTACGTGCGTGCCCCTCAAGTCCCTCCACTTTTTTAGTGACAATCAGGTGGCCACTGGTTGTGTGAAATACTTTAGCTAATGCTAAATACTATTGCTAGCTTGGTAGTTCACCAGCTGTAAACAAGTAAAAACACTTCCCAGTTACTGTAAGGCTTACAGTGTAAGCCGAATGTCTGCCGTGTGCAGATTTTCGGTGCACCACGCCGTTGCTCCAAACACGTCATCCATGCCGCCCCACACACATCCACGCCCGACCTGGAGCAAACTCCATTGCCTAAAATGCAATCACACAGCCAGAAACACTGCACATTTGATGAACGTAGCAGAGCCAACATGTTTAAATAGGCAAAAATGGTACGCAAGTACCTGTCTACTCTGTGCACAAGCACTAAGAGTGTTGCAGCTCATGTCCTCGAGGATGAGAAGAGGAATCACTGCAATAATGCAGAGAAGCTACTCCATCAAGAAAAACCTGCCTCTTTACCTCATGATGTAGAATGGGCTGACAGTATGTTTTTTCTACTTTGCTTATTTGCACTTAACAGGGAGAGCTTATAACTAGTGCTGTCAAACGATTACAATTTTTAATCTGATTAATCACACTTTTTAATTTTGATTAATCACGATTAATCAGCTAAATTACTTGCGTATTCGCCTAATAAAATAAATACAAAATACCGTAATATTTTGACATTAACGCATTTTATTATCTGAATGTCATTTGCAAACATTAATTAAATGCATGTACGCAATTGCATGCATGCGTGTATTGATCGAAATGTAACAGCATCATATCAATTGGTTGCAATTCAGCAATTATTAATTAATTCAACGCAAATTACTTTTGTTTTATCTAAAGTCCCGTCGGGGTGTTTTTTAAAGCGAAATTTACCACCGAGCACACCAACTGGAGTCACCCCGCTCATTTTGGAACAACAGGCGTAGGAAATGCCGTGCATTGACCTAATCACTGATCTGCGCAGCCTTCAATGTAACCATCCGCGGTTACGTTCAAGGCTCAAGTGCGGTCGAAAAAAATAGTGCGATTAATATGTGATTAATGCAACATTTTTCTGTGATTAATTAATCTATTAACGCTTTAACTTTGACAGCCCTACTTATAACGCAACTTGTCCAAGGTACTGACTAGGCAGCTAAAATTAAGTTTTAAAAATTTCTGTAATGCCGTTGGTAGTTTGAAAGGATTCTGCGTCTCCGTGAATGTGTCCCAACTAGAAATGGTAGATAGATGTGGGTAAAGGAGAGCAGTCATGCTGGTGCCAACCCAACATGCCACAATTTTTGAGCTACAAAAAAAAGGCATGCAACAAGGAGTGTTTTTAAATCTGACAACACTCCCGCATATTAAATAGAATGCTATCAGTATGGCTGAAAACATTTTGATGAAAGCCAACCTGCTGACATTGGAGGGAGCTAACTAAGCAAGACCGTCCGTATAGGCCAGTGCAGCTGACAAGGAGACGTGCTCAATACCAGAGACAACAAGGTGTTGATTGCTTTGAATGCAAAATAGATCTGCTGATATGTTCAAACATGTTCACTCCCTTCTCTCAAACCATCATTCACAGTTTTGGATTTCACATCTGTGGTATAAAGATACGGTCTTGGAGAGGAGATTTCAAAGTGTGGTACAGTGAGCCCTATCCCCTCCCCGTCCCATCCCATTTGCTATGTCACTCTGTTAGTGGAATAAAATTTGCGGTCGCTGCGGGTCGCACTAAGTCTCTTCATAACACCTCACTTGCATTCTTTTCTGCGTTCTGATATAATTGGAGGGATGTTCAATATCACTTTTTTCAACTCGAATACTCACAGGGACGAAGTAACTCATACCGCTATTATATTTTATATATACAATTTCAATGAAACCAATGACAGATAATTTTAGAGATTCACTCGGGTTAGCATCAATTAGTTAGTAGTGTTAATTTCGTCAATAATAACTAAACAAAAATAATTTTGTCAACACACATTTTTCACCGGACTAAAACTAGACTAAAACCCTCATTAATAAACAATAACTGGGACTAAATGAGTATGCATTTTTCTCAACTAGTGAAGACGAGACACATCATAAAAAACTGGACTAAAATCTATGGACATTTTAGTTCATGAACAAAATTATATGATTTTATAAAATCTTGTCTCTGCTAATCTGTCATGTGACACAGCACAAACACATGGGACAGACAGGAGGTTATTTCACGGTGAAAGGTTAAAAAGAAAAAAGAAAAAAAAGTAAATTATAGTTCTAACTTAACATTAATCCAGCGGCTATAACGTTAGAACAATAATGTTAATGCGACTTCTAACTAATTCTGGCTAACTTACTAGCTCATTGCATGGGGCCATAGTAGCCACTGTAATTGTGTGTCAAGTTGTTTTTCATCAAAAAGATGAGAAAATTGTATGTCAAATAGTTCTAGATCAAAAAATGTTCAATATTGTCTGCCAAAATGGTTGTCCTGACTAAAAGTAGACTAGTATTGTCATGATACCAAATTTTTGATGTCGATACGAAACCTGCATAATATACCTCGATACCGGTACTGAAACGGTACCTCGACAAAAATCTAAAACATCAGCAAAAGCAGCAATATTAAAACTGACAAAACAACTTACAAATTATTTTTTATTAATTCAAAATAGTAGGATGTATACATGTTAATGTATGTACATACTGTATATATTTATGTATATACTGTATGTGCTTTCACATTGCATGTTATATTCTTGAAGTATATATATATATTTTTTTTAAGGGAAGTGTCAAAAATGCGTCACAAAATGTCACTTTTTCTATGCATATCTGTGATTTACTAATGTGTGCCTGTTAATTGAACGCACCTTGAGTCCACGGCAGGAGTGATTGTTGCTTTTTCTTCTGTTTCTCCACGAAAAACATTTGCTCTTGTTACAAAAGGTTTCTAAAATTGAAAATCGAAAACGCGTGTGTTCTTCATGTGTTTATTGAAAACATGCGTAGGCAGAGTGTGGCTTCCACTCTGCGTGCGCGCTCCCGCGCCGTGGCAGGGATACAGTTTTTTTTTTTTTAATCATTATTACGATGGTAAGTACACGTTCCATATGATACTTAATTAGTGCGTCTTGCTTGTACCGAACCTGTTGATTTCCAGCAGAGCGACATTGTGTTTGCGGCGGGATATGCAGCTGTGACGTAACCAGGAAGCGCCGACAGTCGACACTGTGCGAAACAAACTAACCAAACATGGACGAATGGACACTGCAGTTAGTTCTGTCTTGCAAAATTACTCGCCGTTTCCTTGTTGAATGTTGAACAATGGAACTTCGTGCATTTTCATCTGGTTCAAGATGTTAGTGCTTTTTTTTTGTTAAAACTAAGATGATTGGCCACAACAAATGTGTACACGATGCTGCATCGTCCAATCACCTCGAAGTATTGTACACAATGTCCTGCCTTTCCTGAGCAAGTCACCGTGGAACAGTCCCAGATTATGTGAATGTGATAATGTGAGGAACTCCATTGAGTGAATCATAATTATCAATCTGGCTATTGCCTGGTTAGGATGCCAGGGCAGAACGCAAAAAAATATCTCCCGTTTGCAAAATACCCGGCTACGTGTAAACAGGGCGTGAGAAACCTTAGACTTGATTGAGCAAATTCAGATCAGCTGTTCTGGACCTGAGCGATCCGAGTTTTCAAATTCAGGACAAGTCAAATCAGAACTCGGGTTTACATGAGAGCATGTTAAACCTGCTTGATGGAATACACCCTACTCTGCAAAAATGAAGGTTGTTTATATTACAACATCCTAACAGGACTAAAATTTGTTTCTTGTTAGTCCAAATATGCAATTATCACATTGCTCAACAAATTTTGTATCTGGATTCCAGAGAATTTGTCTCGGTTATATCTGCCAGCTCCAACCATTGCTCACATTATCAGTGCCATTTTCTTTAAAGGTGACAAAAGCAATAACCAATTGTTTTTCTGTTTATCAGAGGTGACATGACCAGTGGCGCAAGGGGATGAGGAGGCCCTGTGTAGCCATAGCTAAATATACATCCCTGACAGCTCCATAATAGGTTCCAGGAAGTTCAGTCGAAAATAAAAACAAAGCAACATTTCTAGCTGATTGGCTTTGAAAGGCCGCTTTTCCTTGCTGAATGGGAAAAATGTGGACTTCAGCATTCCATGGCCGTGATGCCAGTCAGATTGGATAGGCGCAGCCTTGCGTGCGCAGAGCATGCTTGGTGTTAGGGAGACACATTACACTGCAGAAATGAACTTCATGGGAAAGAATTTGTCTACATGTTTTCAAAGGGCTCACGTAATATTAACAGGAAGTTCCTGAAGTGTAAAAATCTCTCAGTATTATAAATTATAGTTGTCCAAGTTGTTTTTCCACTTTAAACCTAGTAGTGGGCCATACAAACATAGTTTAGAACTATTTTATTATTTCTGTTAAAATGCATATATTCAGGCGTGGGGAGGGACTTTTCAATAGCTTTTAATTGTAGTGTTGCAAATATTCCATTACCATTTAGACTTTTCATAGTTCGCAATGACTCATCTGTGCTCCTGCTAGCTTCAGTGCCTTTGGTTTTGCTAGCATAATCTTACATGTACTACTGTTCTATCTTAATCTTCCCCTCACCCCACCTCCAGGTTCATGTGGAAGCTTTGACTGTTCACAAAATCAGGTATAGTTTATGAATTGAAGCAAATCACGGATTACCTTTGTGCCATATGTACCATATGAGCTCCTGATTTGCACCAGATTACCCTCCCCATGGCAACAGCTAGACTTTCGAACAACAGGGAGTTACTTACAAGGGATATTTCAAACCACTGATGCCACATTGGCTCTATGGAGGGGAAACATTAAAGCTCATCTGGTTTAACCCCACTGGGGCACCGAATTGCCCTTTTCTTAGTCTTTGGAGTTGTCCTGAACTGGCTTAGCAGACCAAGGCGACAACTGTCATAAATTATTCTCTTGTGGCTCCAAATGCCTGGCATGCTCGGATCAGCTTTAGGGGACCTTAAAAGCAAAAAGACTGTATTAAAGAGCACACAGGGACAGTCATGAATGAAATGTGCAAACAAGACCTGTCACTATCGTGTCCTTTTAAAATCGTTTATTCCATCGAATAATCGACCAATCGACGAGTGGCCAGCATTAGTGGCAAGCAACTAGCTGCTTTTTGCTAGCAGTGAGTGCCCCAATATAGGCTGCCAACAGCTGTTGAAGTAGTAGACAGTTTAATAGGCGAAAATTACTCTGAACTCGTCGATGCTAACAGCTTGACACAGTTGCAGTTCCCGAGTGAAACATTTTTAACAAAGCATGCTCACTCAAATGGGCCGTTTTAGCTGGCAAAGCGCTACCGTGGGTATGATGTAGGGCTGCTCGATTATGGAAAAAAAACAATAATCATGATTATTTTGGCAATAATTGAAATCACGATTATTCAAACGATTATTTTTTGGTACAAATCAAGGAAATCTTTAAGTATTTAAAAATATTAAGACCAATTAAAAAAAATAGAAACACTATAATTATATAAGTTCCTTTTGGACCAAACAGAATTTATAATATGTATTTATTTATGTTGGCAAAAATTTGAAGTTGGAGTGCAGCATGTGCACTATGCAGTGGGATGATTTTTTGGTAAAAAACAAGAGAATGCTTAAACAAAACAAATTCAGACAAATACTATAATTTGAAACACTATAATTATGCAAGTTACTTATGGATGAAACAAAATGTATTACATTAGCTATTGTAAAATAAAATAAAAAAGAGGTGCAGATGTATACATTTAAACAACTCAAAAATGAGTATTAACCTTTTTTTTAATATTATGCTGATAATTTTGATTAATTGCACAGTTTGATTATGATGTCACTTTTTTTTTTGTCCCATTACCCAAAGTCTCACCTACTAATGTTTCCATGTTTGGTGCTGTGCAGAATTTCAATTAATGAAAAAAGTGGATTATCTAAAAATGGAAATCAACTGGCTGCTCATTATTAAGTGAAATATCATTTTCTCTTGTGTATTCATAATTGTTCTTTAACCAAGCAAAAATATATTTTTGCCGAATACTCCATCGTTTCATAATTTTTAGTATTGTACCGAATACTAAAATGATAGATAGCTAAAGCGGTAATATTTATTTATTGTTAACAATTGTTTGAATTTTAAGAATATTCACAGCTTTCAGATCTTTGACATTCACATTTTTAGTTACATATTTCCAGTGTTATAGAATTCTTTATAAAGCAATGGTAATTAGAATTGCTACTATTAATTGTGGTGACAATTTTACAACAAAAACACTAGTGGCTGTAGTTGCATCAGTGTCATAATATTGTGTCTGATGAGCACACAGTGCAGTCTGCCTTTACAGTGTGTGGTTTCTGAAATGCCCTCCCCCATGGGTATGCCATTAGTAGAGAATTGAAGGAGTGCAGCAGGTGAAACAAACAAGGATCATAGACAAACCCACGAGTGCGCGCACACACGCGCACACACACTTGATTGCTCTACTAGTTTGTTTTCTGGTCTTTGCCAGATCTTATACATGCTTGCTTTTCTATTATATTTTTTTCCTAATTATCATGTCCAGAACAAGCACTTCTGTATATATTGTTTATACAATATTTGATGCTAAAGATATAATTCAGATGGTGATGTTCAACGATAGCAAGCTATGACTTGAATTTATTGCTAATTTCATGAATGAAAACAGGTCGGTTGGCATTTTAAACTTAATGTAACATAGTTGTTAACGGGGCGGTTGCAGATAAAGAACGGGATGCCGGCTCCTTGGCCCACATCCAGCCATTATTATTACTTGGTCGTCAACGAGGACATGAATTAGCACGGCGGACTTGACTACAAGTCGGGGGGGTTGGGGCTGGGGCAACACTCAGCCTGGCCATGGGGGCAAGATGAGCCTGGCAGGCTTCGGGGCTAATAATTAGGGGTGCACCGATCGATCGGCCGGCCAATTTCCTTAATTTTAGAAGATCGGTGATCGGCCGATCCCTTAAAAATAAACCGATCTTTTCCACCAATCTCATCTCCCTCTTCAGAGCTCTGAAAAAGTCAGCCACTGTCCTCTTCTGCTGAGATGACTAATAGGATTTTCATTTTTATTTGAGAGAACTACTTTATGTGCAGTTAAAACAACCCATTTGTATTATTTCACCAATATTGTTCATTGTTTTCCAGTAAAAGAAGATTGGAACACTGAAGGTATATGCTGCTTGTAATGAAAAAAAAAAATCGGTATCTGCAAAAATCGGGATCGGCAGGTCAAACTTTTTAAAAGATTGGGGATCGGTGATCGGCTGGAAAATTGTGATCGGTGCACCCCTACTAATAATATGCTGACGGAAACCCTGATTTATTTATTTATTATTATTATTTTTAATTTTACAAATTTTGCCCTTATATTATCCCAAACTGATAAATGAAAATCCGTCCATCCCTCCATCCATCCATCCATCCATTCATTCATTCATTCATTTACTTAACCGCTTAATCCTCACTAGGGTCACAGGGGTACTGGAGTACTGGGGTACTGCCTAGCTTTGCCTACAAATTCTGTCCATAAAGATTATGAACAGATTCTGTGACAAAGGGTGGCCGTGGTCGATTCCAAGTCCATCTCTCACCGGAAACAAATTTGAGTTATTGCCGGCAATGTGGACCAAACTCCGACATCGGCTGTACAGGTGACCGAAACAACCCATGTACTACAAAGATGATAAAATCAGAAATGTTCGGTCATGCTTTATGGTAACTGGGTCTTGTAAATGACAATTTTCATTTAAAAAAAAAAAAAAAAGTTCACATCAAATTCAGCCTAACCAATTACGTAAATGTGTAAAGTTTTGTAGAGATATGTAGGCAAGTAATGAAGTTATACTCTTTTTCACTATTTTTTTTTCTCCCCCCCACAAGATTCTCTATTGGGGATGTCACAAAAAGCATGCCCCACACAAGTTTTTACACAATCAAAAAGCTCAAATTTTCCATTATGCATCATCCAATGTTCAACATTTATTGTGTTGTATTGTAGTTGAAGTGATATTAACAAACCCGACTTTGTATTTTGACATTTTTGGGAAAATTTGACGCATTCCTAGTGTGAGACACTGTCATTGGGTTTCAGAAACGTTCAGTTAATGAAATGAAAAAAAAAGAATACTGTTTACTTCAAATATAAAAAAAAAAAAAAAAAGAAAAGAAGTAAAGAAAAATCTAAATTTATATTTAAAGCGTAAAATTAAGTCAATTGGAATAGCCCTTGAACTGACTCCAGCCTAAATAGATAACGACTGAAATATAAACACACCCTAAATTGAACTTGTGAGATGAAGATATTAGTCATTTTCACGTCTCGGAGAGTTACCAAGTAATCCTACTCTGCTTTTGATGTACTTGCTCCACTCTTCAGTACTGTGATTCTGTCTAGGATTGCCCTGTTTGTATAACTCTTGACTCTGCTTAGATAGCCTTACAATAATCTGTTGAGGTTCCACATGGAAATAATTACGTTTTATAGTCAGAAGGTTTGGTACATTGTGGGTATTGTTTGTATTTCATTTTTGCTGTTGAGTTCTTTTCGTCATTGTCTGGACAATAAAGTGTGTCTGCAGCTCAGTTTCATCTCCTGTTTTTCTCCCTGTGTCCTAAGCCTTTTCTGCTCCAGTGCCAATAGATGTGCATGTGTTAAAGAGAGCTTCTGTTTCTGCAGTAAGCCAGCTTCATCCCGAGGTGCTCTCCTGGGGGTTTGAGGTTCACCCCCGCACCCTTTCTTTTTGCTAGGGTCATTTGGAGTAGTAATCCACACATGGCTGGATACTCAGATCAGAGCGATAGGGCTCTAGCATTGTGAGAGCTTGAGGAGATTAGGCTCATGGTCAATCAGAGTCTGTACACAAACCATATTTTACAACTTTCATTTTATAACAAATTCAGCTCATGTTTGGATTGGTTTAAATGGGCAAACTCAGATGAGGACAGCATCTGCAGCACATTTATTCCTGCGTTTCCCGTCAGTTGCTTATTTTGTTGTTGTTGTCAATTCCAAGTAGAGGTCATCAGGCTTTTGGGTGGTTGCTTCACTATGACCACTTTGTGAGTTGAAATACTGAGTCTCTATTTGTGTTTTATTTAAGGTTGGTGATGGCCATTGACACATGGCTTCAGTCACTACCGTGTGCACTGATGGCCATCCAGATCAATACCGCAATTTAGTTTTCCAATCTGGTCTTTGGGAAAGAAGCTATAGCACTTATTGGGTGATCACCTCTGAAGAAGTCTTCATCAGGCGCTATTGACAGATTCATTTGGGCGCCCGGCTTCCACCAATACTACACGTTTTTCATCTCCACATTGAAACATAATGGGATACTAAAACCCCCCCATTTTTTCAATGAGTAATAGACTCAGTGAACACTTACTGTTTAATGTAAGGCGATTTGTATGTTTGACCTTAGTATATTTAAAAGATGTCCATCTCAAATAGCAAACTGGTTGCAGCATTATGCAAACTCAAATTCTTGCTTGGTTCTAAATTTTCACTTGGTTGACCCTCTCCCTCCTAAAAATGACTGCTCAAAGCTCTCAGATTTAACCCAAAATAAAACACCAGGTGAAAAAATATTCAATAAAGCAGAAAGTAATAGATTTTCCTTTGAAAGTAAGGAAGCCTTAAAGTGACCTTGGCGGCAGATAAAGTCTCTTTGAGTTTCCAAATGATTCCATATTTTATTTCTAAACAAAGCCGTAGGGCTATTGGATATCAGGCTCTAATGCATGCAGTGGTCACATGTGCAGTTTTAGAAATTAGTTGTGCTCTCACTACAGCTCTTTTGATGCCCAAGTTGTTTTTCTATGCCTGGAGTGGAGCCATGATCTACACGGTATTGTGAGGGCAAATACTCAATGTATCATCAGATTATGAAGAAAGTTATAGACAAGAATGTTTACGCTGTAAGACTAGGGGTGTCCAAACTTTTTAATTTGAGGGCCACATACAGAAAATCAGAAGGACTCAAGGGCCACATAATGTTATGAACAGAAATTGTGTTTAGTCCTAAAATTGTACAAATAATTTATTTGTGCTTTTACATATTTAGGAAAATGCTACAGTGCATAAACCAATTTATTTGTAATATGGCAGTTTTGGGAGTTTTTCTATTTTAGTTAGTTTTCAGGGTGGTTCTGTTAGTTTTTATTAGTTTTGTTCTTTAAAAAATGCTTATTTTTAGTTTAGTTTGTTAGTTTCAGTATTAGTATTATTTTTTATTTATTTATTTTTTTTTTTTTTTTTTAAATGTGTATTACTTGAGCGTAATATTTAAAAAAAAAAACACCATGGGAGCAATGTCATCTGAAGGTGCTTTTCTATTGTCTGCTGCTAGATGACGTCACTTCTGTGTGACATACTTTCAAACGTCATTCCGGTTTATATCAAAATAAATCTACTAAAAATCACATTTCAAATCATCCCCAAAGGCTCATGCATTAAATTAATTACCAAAGGCAAAAACGAAGGGCATGTTTGATATAATTATAGTTTGTTTTAGTTAGTTTTGTAAACATAAAATATAGTTTCAGTTAGTTTTTGTTTTTTAAAAAGCATTTTTTTTTTATTTCAGTAACAATATTGTTTTTTTAATTTTAGTTTTAGTTTTTTCATTAGTTTTAGTTCATTAAAATAACCTTTAATGGCACCTGTTTTTCGATACCCTCCCTTCTTACTTTGACCATCTCCAACATTTTTTTTTTAAATGTATTTTATTTGAACGGAGTCAAATGCCATTTTTAGCATATATCGCAGGCCACTGAGAAATGGATGGCGGGCCGCAAAGGGCCCCCGGGCTGTAGTTTGGACACCACTGCTGTAAGACCATTGGCTATAACAGTATTTCTCAACCTTTTTTGTGCCACACTTCTTTCATTGACAGACTCTCGAGGCAGTCCACATATAGAAAAAAAATAAAAATAAAATAAAATGCCTATAGTGTTTAATTTTTTTTTAACGCTTATATCTATTGTATATCATTGAGCAAATGAGCAACAAGTTTACATAACTTGGAAAAGTGCAAATATCTTAAAATCAAAAGTGCAAATATTCTTACAGTTGCATTATGCACATTTTAATCAAACTGTATAAAAGATATTGCCAATGCTAAGAAATATGCAGTGCTTAATTCTATCATGGCCAACATTGCAATCACTACTACTTCATTTCCTCCTCAAAATCATCAGCTTACACTTGAGCTCTCTGAAAAACATACTTTTGTACACTTTCAGTTAAGAGGATGGTGATATATGTTCAATTTATAATTCTGCATATTAAGAGATGTTTAATGATTGATTTACATCAGAAAACTGTCCAAAGCCATGCTTGCATCGTTCACATACAAATGTTATACAACTGCGCACAGTTTTTCACTTTAATTTGTTCGGTGCTCCCGACGGACCTCGACTCCATCCCCTCCGCCAGTATGGTTTGCCGAGACTGCATATTTCTTTCAACACTTTTCACGGGTTTAGCACTTGTGAAATTAGAGAAATACAATTGTTGGTGCTATTACAGTAGGCTTACTGGTATCTTTTCTTTATCGCTGTTATGGTGCTTGTTGAGTCGCGATGTTCATGGTTCTTGGTGGAACAGAATTGTCAACAAATCTGCTCCACCAATGGCGGCCGTTTTTCGGCAAATCTCTACTGTTATTTTGATTGTCACTCTTGTCAGCATTGTCAAACCCGAATGCTTAGGCGAGGAACGTGAACTCTGCTAAAATGCTAAGGAACACGTCCGTCACATCGTGACACTCTTCCCGCCGTACCTTCAAAATAAGTTACTACACAGTTAAGCTGTCACGACACTTTTATTGTGACGAGGTGCGACAACAACAGTGCCTCTAGATGTGCGCAAATGACATTTTCAGAGCCAATCACTGCACAATGTCTTGTAAGCTTACTTCGAGCCTTGAAAACTAATAAATGTATTGTAACGCAGCATATTTCACATACAATAACAATAACGGTGTTTCAAATATGGGGAGAATAATTATTTAGATGAGTCCGTTTATTTAAAAAAAAAGAAGAAAAAAAAAGAACGGAGTTACCCAACACCGCTAGTTTAAACACGCCGGTTATTCCCAACACTGGTTGTTACCAATTAGTTGGAATTGGGCAATTTCCCACAACACACCAGACAGTATCTTAGGTCACACTAGTGAGCTGCGGCACAGTTTTTGAGAAACACTGACTATATTGCTATGGCTATGGTATGGCTATAAGACAATTGCCAAGAAGCTTGATGTTCCTCTGACTACAGCTGCACATATTATTTTAGAAGTTAAAGATCCACGAGAATATAACTAACCTCCCTGGAGCAGGAGGAAAATTATGAAAAATTGAAGGGATGTGTAATATGAATGCTACCAAAAGAGCAAAGAACAATCCATCCATCCATCCATCCATCCATTTTCTTGACCGCTTATTCCTCACAAGGGTCGCGGGGGTTGCTGGCGCCTATCTCAGCTGGCTCTGGGCAGTAGGCGGGGGACACCCTAGACTGGTTGCCAGCCAATCGCAGGGCACACAGAGACGAACAACCATCCACACTCACACGCACACCTAGGGACAATTCGGAGCACCCAATTAACCTGCCATGCATGTCTTTGGAATGTGGGAGGAGACTGGAGTACCCGGAGAAGACCCACGCGGGCACGGGGAGAACATGCAAACTCCACCCAGGAAGGCCGGAGCCTGGACTCGAACCGGAGTCCTCAGAACTGGGAGGCGGACGTGCTAACCACTCGACCACCGTGCCGCCCAGCAAAGAACAATATCAAAGAAATTAAAGGTCTACTCCAAGGTCAAGGTACATCAGTGTCAGATGGCACCATCCGTCCTTGTTTGAACCAAAGTGGACGTCATAGGAGATGACCAAGATGACCAGTGTCTTGAATCTTTGCGTAGAGTACAATGAAATGTCAAGACTATCAAGGCACTCTAGCGAGAAATGTGCTGCCTAATGTTATAAAACTTGGTCTTGTCACAGGTCATGAGTTAAGCAACAGTATAATTACCCTAAAACACTACCACCACCACCAAGAATGACTAAGAGAAAAACATTGGATTATTATGATGTGGTGCAATATGAGCCCTGGTCTATTGAACATCCGTGGAAGGACCTGAAATGCACAGTCTAGAGAAAGCGTCCTTCAAACGTCAGAAAACTGGAACTGTTTGCTCATGAATGAGTGGGACAAAATACCCGCTGATAGGTGCGGAAGTCTCAGTAAAAGTTAAACGTTATTTAGTAATTGCCTCAAAAAGTTGTGCAACAAAATAATTCTGTTAAGGTTACTGTCATTTTTTTTCCAGACCTGTTTCATGTTGTTTTTCCCTTTAATTAAAACCCCCTTACCATGCGGACATACCGATAATTTTGTCCATGTGTGTAATGTACTATAAGGTTATAACTGAAATGACGTGTGCGAAGATAGTGTGTTCTTGTTCTGCTTGATGCTGGCACAGAAGATGATGGTTGCACCCCAGGCATGACATTTGGGATAGTGGGGATTAATTGTGGCTAAGATTTCGACATAATGTGTGCACAAAATGCTAATTTGTGGCAATGACTTACTAATTTGTGGCTGAGAACTAGGTGGATCATGAGCCAGAACCACAAATTTGTGACCACAATATCTGTGGCTCCAAAATGAGTTGAGTGAGTTGAGTAAGCAAATCAAGAGTTTCTTCCCGATCAGCTTTTAAGGTGCAGGTCGATGCCACAGCTAAAGACAATGGACAAGGATACAGTGGTATTATTGAATTTTATTTTAGGCGAGGATAAGATACAAAGAAATTATTAAAACTCTGGCTTTGCAGGCCATTGATGAGAACAGACTAAATTGTCACTAGGGATGTAACGATATCCAAACATCACGATACGATATTATCACGATATGAAGGTCACAATACGATAATTATCACGGTATTGTGGGGGCGTTAGTGATATTTAAAAAAAACATCACAATATTGTAAAAAAAAAGAGCTCATACAAAAAAAAAAAAAAAAAAAAAAAGCACAATATTGTGCTTTTGTACATAATATAACATAATATAAACCACCTACAATCTCTAATTACAATATTCAGGCACTTACTTGCTAATGCAAGCACACATTGATTGCTTCACAAGCAAATTAGGTTCCCCTTTATCTGACAATTAGCATAGATTGTAAACATAGAAGGCCAAAACATCCCTAATGAAAATTTAATTGCACGAATAAACTACTAGAGGGTGCTAGAACTGCACAAATGGAAATCAACCTGACTTTTTTTTTAACAGATGTGTTCCTTTTAAATATTGTGAACATGACGACGACGATATTGTGGCAGTTTTAATATCACGATATCACGATATTGCCTTTATCGTGACATCCCTAATTGTCACTATCACATATGCAGAGTTGTGAATGTGAACAGCAATAGTTTTAGTCAAATTTGAGTCTAATTCCACTTGAAAGATAAAGCACAGTCTAATGCATAATTATTGTTATAGGAATAATATAGCCACCAAGATGATTGATTTGTTACACCAATTAATGACGTGATGTCTCATTTCTCCAAACATTTGTACCTTGTTACTCAACTCAGCCTTTCAATGGGAGCTCCGGTGGCAGGCACTAACATGTAAAAAGAAGACGACTTTGAGGGGAGCGCTGGTGGGAGGTGCTAACATGTAAACAGTGGGGAGAGGAGGTTGCAAATAAAGAAAAGAGATTGAGCCTATATATGATTAGATATGTCGCCGCCTCACTGGTCATCAGTTGCTAACTTCTCCGAGCTATGTTTGCGTACACCATGTTTGCGTGGATCATCTGACCAAGGGTAGCAAGGTCATTTAGTTTATTCCTAAAGGCAATCAAGTTACAGTGGATAAGGTGTACTGTATGCAAGGGTTTAAGGAGAGTGGTATGTGACCATCCAGACCTTGCTTAGATAAATACATTCTATTAAACTATACAGCACATATGTTTGTTTAAACTCGATTGCTAATGAATTATCACATGTCTGATGCCTATTCCTTGTTTACAGAGCTGCCAGATGTTGAACCCAATGTATTCCTACGACCATTCCTAGAGGTGGTCCGCTCGGAGGATACCACTGGACCAATCACAGGCCTTGCCCTTACCTCTGTCAACAAGTTCTTGTCATATGGCTTAATAGGTAAGATCATAGCCATTGCCCTTATTACAACTTTGACGAGACAGCAGTCACATTGTGTGACTCTCACTATCACAGTGCATCACATGACACTGGGGAGGGAAAATTACTAAAGGTGCTCAATTTGGACATTTTCACTTGCGGGGTGTACTCACTGTTGTTGCTAGGGGTTTAGCTATTAATGGCTGTATTTTGAGTTATTTTTAGGAAATACAAAATGTTTATAAGCTGATACTGAGTACTTGTGTCAAAATGTCATTCCTTTAGTGTTGTCCCATGAAAAGATAATTGAAAATCCGCACAAATGTGAGGGATGTACTCACTTTTGTGATTAATTTTAATAATTGATTAATCTTTTTTTTTTTTTTTTGTTTTTTTGTTTTTTTTTTTTAAACAATTAATTGATTAATCAGATTAAAAAAACATTGTTGAAATGCATATCCCTTTATGCAAGAATAGGACAATATTTCAAATGGACTGAAGAACAAAAGCAATGTATACTATGATTCAATCTAGGGATGGCCGATATGGGCTAAAACAACTTTTTTTTTTTTTTTTCTAAAAACTAACGATATTTTGACAGTATTCTACAACAAAAATCCTGTAAAGCTGCACTCTCTTCACAGACCAATTCTAGAGAGACACTATTTCTGAACAACAGTATTTGTTTATATTTCAATTTGCTTCATACATGTTCTGCAAAACATTTTACAACAAAATTCTAAGGCAATGTTTAACAATGAAATCTTGTATTATTCTGTTCAGGCTATATAATGTTGTTGTCATTGATTTTTGTAAATAATTTGTCAATTAAATGTCTCTTATGCCGTAAAAACAGATATTATCATATTTTGAGCTGCAGTAAGGTTTTATGTAATTTTTGCTGATGAACCTGTGAGTTCCCTGAAGTTTTTGTTATCATTTTAGTACATCAATGTCCATTGATAAATACAAACAACTTTTTAATAAACATATGCTAAAAGACATTTCTACAAATTTTGACAAATTGTTCTTCTTGTTAAATATTCAGCTGATGTCAATATTATACCTTTTTTTTAGTTAAAGTAAAGAATCTGCCCCAAATATCGGCCTCCTTGAGTACTAATAATTGTCATCAACCCTGGAAAAAAAAACATCATCATCATATTGGTCTATTCTCAAATGACAGCTTCAGCAGTGGTCACACACTGATTTCCATCGTTTTCACATCCTGTAGCACGTTTCAGTTGAGAACGGCTGCGCTGTAATTGTAGTTTTACTTTAAAAGTCCTTAATTGTACCTTCTATTCTCAGGCTTTGCATCTATGCTTCCCATACACTCATCTCTTTACCCATGCTTATGAATTGCTGCTTTCAAGGGTGATGTTAATGAAAAACAGGCTGACATAGAGCTTGCTAGCCACTCAGATTTCCAAAACAGAAGATCCTGTTGCTCCACCAGCCAATTTGTCCAGCGCTCCTCCTCACATCTATCTGGTCCCATGTTGGGAAGAACAAAATGAATGAACTGAAACTAGTTTTTGCCTAGACATGGATGAGCTTGACTTTCACTTTTACTGTTACATATAACTGTTAAATTGTAGGCATCAGCCAGCCCCCGTTGCTTGCTTTGATCATAACGTTGTACCTTGTTGAGAGAAAATATACTGAAGAGTTGTGCAATTTACTCTTGAGTTGAGAGATATTTATAGTATCCATGGATGGGTTACGAGATATGTACTACTTTGTTTGGTAGGTCTTAGATCAAACGCAAATGTAATGTAATTGAATGTCAAAATGAGTTGTTTTGCTCAATAGCATTAAACTATTACATTTAAAAAAAAAAAAAAAAGACAATGATTCCATACATCCAAAAAATTCATACACATTTTGGTTTGTGTCTCAGTGAACATTTTAATCATTGTCACTGAAACACTTAATGGATACTTAGAATTAGCGTTGTTCCGATACTGATACTGCTATCGGCAGTGGTGCCGATACTGCATTAAAACAGTGGTATCGGTATTGGTGAGTACTCACAAGTAACATGCCGATACCAACGCTAATATAGGATTTTGGATGCAGCATCTTGTGTCTTGCTCGTGCACGACATTCACTGATATGTAATATGCTCACTGCATGACGATCTAGATATCCTATTGGCCCTTGAATGCTCTGAACCAATGGCAGGACAGCTTTTTCATGTTGAGGGAAAAAAAAAACTTAGTTATCTGAATGGTATCGGCCGATACTGCAAAGCTGGGTATCGGAATCGGTATCAGGGAGCCAAAAAAAAAAAAACGGTATCGGAACACTACTACTTAGAATACAAACAATAAATTGAAATTCATTTTTTATTCCCCTCAACTTGCTAAAGTTATAATAATCTTACGTCTTCGCTCTATCATCATTATTTTAGTTTTTTTGTTTTTTTTGTTTTTCTGAATAAAATGCCCTAAATTATATTTAATGAACACTATATCCAAAGCATTGTAATTTTGTACTTGCAGATGCTAACCATGAAGGTGCAGCCGAGGCCATAGAGAACATGGCAGATGCTGTAACACATGCCAGATTTGTCGGAACGGACCCTGCCAGTGATGAAGTGGTTCTTATGAAAATTCTACAGGTACTACATCTCTGCTGGACATTTATTTCTTTTAGACCTGAGAGGATGCTGATTCTACATGTTTTTTATTTATTTATTTTTTATTTTTTTTATTTATTTACAAATATGTAAGTATATTGTCTTACAGTCTCTTTGGTGCTGTAAGATTGTATCGTTTTATTTAATTGTTTTAAAAAATGTATTTTGGTGTGCGCGTGTGAGTGTGTGTTTGTGTGTGTGTGCGTGCGTATGCGTGTGAATAGTTTAATTTTATTTTAGTTTAATTTTATTTAGCAGTGCATTTTCATGACAAAAAAAAAATCCACATTATAGACAACGTCAAGTCCCATCTTATGTTCCTCTTTCAGGTCTTGCGGACACTGCTGCTGACGCCTGTTGGAGCCCACCTGACCAATGAATCTGTTTGTGAGATCATGCAGTCCTGCTTCCGAATCTGCTTTGAGATGCGGTTAAGTGGTTAGTGATCCAACATCCTTTTTGTTTCTTTCACTTGTATCCTTTTTTTTATTTTTTACATTTAAGTTATTGTTTTGGGTTATTTTTCCTGTCTCCACAGAGCTCCTCAGAAAATCAGCTGAACACACCCTTGTCGATATGGTGCAGCTACTGTTTTCAAGGTAAATTGATAAAACTGTATATTGATAAAACTGTTTATATAATACTGTTGTAAGATGTGTATTTTTGTATCGATTTTAAATACAGTTGCATTTAATGTTGTAGAGTTTTTTCCCCATCTTAAAATTCAGATTTTGAGATAACATATTTCTCTTAACTAATTACAAAGGACTAAACCTTGTGAAATTATTTATGCTTATACATTCATCTTTACTGTCTTTACTGTATCATGGTTGTGATATGTCTGGATATTTTCTTCTTTGAGTTTATTGTTCATTTTGGTTATGGATTGCATTATTATTATTACCGCTGATTGACTAATGGCATAACATGATTTGTACATGGCATTTAGCATATGCGCTTCCATTTTTCCATCAGCCACTCATTGGGCATACATCAGAGTGCCAGTCAGATGCCGTTGTGCTCTTTAGGGAGTGATCTGTATGTTGATAAAGCTAGTCTCAGCTTAAACTACAAAGCCCCATAAATATTACCAGCTGCTTAATAGTACAATCAGGATCATCTAATTTTAATTACTTTTCCGTTCATCTAACTAGAAATACACGAGCATGAAAAAAGAAAACATGTTGGTATTTACATGCATATACATGCGTTTCCAGCAATTATGAATTTACAGACAACTGGTATAATGCTAAATGATGCGTGGGGTTCTCTTTACAAATCAAGCAAAACTCATTTGTGGTTTTTATTGTAAAATTTTTAAACAAACTACAGTCGACCACCACATGTTCGCTGTTCGGTGGATTCACATTATTCACCTTTTTTTTTTATATTAACTTTTTGTTCCAAGTTTGTTAAAAAAATAAATAAAATAAAAATAAAAGAAAGAAAAGCTCTGACCTGGTACTTATGGTGCATTCGAGGATGGTCACAAAGTCGGACTTTTCCGAGTTCAAACCAGGAAGTGTGTACGTGAACTCGGAAATTACACTTGCGAAGTCGGAAGAAAAAAAAAGGACCCCGACTTCACCCGAGTACTACAATGTCACGTCACTCTGAATCTGGCAAAACACAATTTACTCAAGTATAAAACTAGATATCTTTCTTCATTTATAAATATTCGTCATAACTTCATGTAACGCAACGTACGTGACAGTATGCCGCTATATCCCTGCATGAAATGATACAATAAACTACTTAACTGTATGGAATGCTTATGAAATAAGATTAAAACAATAAATGAAGCAAAGTTGCAAAAAAGTACGTTTTCTGGAGGTCAAATTGAGTTTTATGGAGCAAAATAAAAAACAATTTATTACTACCCGCCATTTTGGTTGACTTTCACCTCGAACGCTTTTTAGGTCGGAACTGGGAAGTTTCAACTCAGATATTTCCGACTTCCGACCATCCTCGACCTCGAATGCAGCATTATTCTGACTTGTATTGCCTTACTTATTAGGACAGACAGACCTCAAACGGTAATTTATTTAGAATGTGCCACATTTTTGGTTTTCTCGAATGCAGCATAAAATTCTTGCTTCCTTCCCACCTTCATACTACAGAAACACTGTACTTTTCTGCCATATTCATATAAATTTCTTGTCAGTCTTATAGAAATCCTAAGACTTCACAATTCTCCAATCTTAAAATGTGGGGGTTCTTATTCCACGATCTGACAGAAACCGAAGATACCAAAGACAAATTTTCAAAGATTAACACCTTGACACCTTTTTTCAACAGTGCATGAGTAAAATACAGTATATAAGGCACCATATATGCACACATGCTTACTCTTCTCTTTTTCACAGACACAGACATTCGCCTCCAAACTTGCATGCACACAACCTCCAACCCCCAAGCACGCATTCATACTCACAAATACACACACACACGCTGCACACGCCTACACGCAAATGTGCATGCACACACAAATTTGCACGCACACACACGCTTATTACTTATCATTGTTCAACCTCCACCAGCCTCCAGTCCACAGATGGTGGATAATAGAGATGTGAGTGAATCGGAGCCCTTAATGAGCAGTGCCGCTCGTCTGTTTTACTGGACTCTTGGATTCTAAGAGTATTAGTATGTTAATCTGTTGGACCCACAGCTCATCCAATAATCATGCTTGTGAGACAACTCTCTATTATCACAGTTAATGTCAGGGGGGCTGATTCCTTCTGTTTTTTTTTTCTTTCTTTTCTTTGTATTTGTGTGTGCGCGTGATTGCTGGTGACATCTCATTTTCCAGTAAAGCCTTAAAGTCCACAAAACTGCAGACATGCACACAGTCTTGCATGCACACGCACACACGCATACACACACTTTTTATAACATTGCTCACCATCTTTAGAATTTGCTTGAGACTTAGGCAAGGAATGTTCAAATTCCCACCATGTTATTGGCTTTTAAGTGGCTAAAGGCATGTTTTACCTTCCTGCAGAGTTAATCATATGTTTATTTTTATGAAAGGGATGTCCATGGGCATTTTTCTTTAGTCGGTTTTATCCTGTGTTTTTTGTAAGTTGTTCTTACTGCTAATCAGTCATTTGTCTGTGAATGTTTTGTAGTTATACTGCTACTTATAGATGCATTGTGGAGTTTAAATTGTGGTAAAGATTTTACAGCATTTTTTATGCTCCACAAATGCCCAGATGAGCTTGTATCTTCCATTCAATATGGAGTGTTCTTTCCTGGGGGGGGTAGAGGGTGATGTCATGCTCGTCCCCATGGACATTTAGTGCTGCGTATTGTAACAATCGGCAGTGTGGCACCGCACCACAAGGTGGCGCTTTCTTTTCTTTGTATGTTAGTAGTTTTTCCTTTTGCCTTTTTGGCGATGAATGTTTTTTTTTTTTTTTTTTTTTTTTTTTTTTTTGTATTGCCCGGATTTTTCCCTGAACGGTCTTTTTGGAATGCGCGGTGGCGTCAAGCCCGCTTCTTTTTTTGTTGTTAGTTTAAAATAAATGTTCACGTAAGTTGCTCTCCCTTTTTTTTGCGTTGCTGTCCCGCTTCGCCTTCCATGGCAAAATCAGCCTCCACGCATTACAGTATGACACACTTGACCTTTAGCAAACTATGCTCAAACCACGCCTCCCAAACGGCCAAGGTCCGCCAAGCTCGTATCCGCTCCATTGAAGTCCATTGTAAAATCAATCCACAAAACTTTTCAACAAACAAGTTCTTTATGACGCGATGCCCCGTAAATACTAGTAATACACGGACTGAGAAAGACCAACTTTACTAAGCCCGATCGATGGACGTAAACCTGGTTCAGTCTGTGCTCAGTCCGTTTATTTGTACGAATCTTTGTGTCATACATAACTCGCTAAGATTATCTTGATCATTGTTATTACTGTTAACTGGGTAACTTTACAACTTTACAAGGAGGTAGTTTACGCTGGGTCTCATGGGAGGTTTGCGATGTTGTTGGGTGGGAGGTTTGCGATGTTGTTTCATTGATTTACACAAAGTGAACATAGGAAAGTAACTGGCACTTTGAACTTATTTTGTTTTCATCTTTCACGTAGCATTTTGTGTTCCCTCAGAGTAAACAACTGTTCTATTGCAGACAATAGCAAACCAAACATGGTGACACCGGTGACACCCGAGAAAATCACGGTGGAGCAATCCTAGATTTATATTGTGGAGAACTCCCTTGAGGGAATACCAATTAACAATCGAGATATTGCCAGTTTAAGTCAATCTGCTTCTGGCTAATGGTGTCTCCAGCAGTCGAAAATGTATGATGATGCTCTGCGCACAAATAACCTGGTTGCCAAGTTTGATAGAATTAGAAGAGTCCTCACATCAATGTTAGAGACTACTGTGAGAAGATAAACATACAGTGAACTTTAGTTGACCTGTTTAGCTAGCTGAGTAAGGCGACCCAGTGGTTCCGCACATTTTCACAAGCTAGGCTTTATTTGTTACTGTCATCTTTAGCTGTAGTTACCGATTGATTGAGCAAGCGTCATTGCCACAAAATGACACTCGTATTTTAATATAGCGCTACATCAGTCCCAGTAATCCCAATATCCCTCCATCCATCCATTTTCTTTACCGCTTATTCCTCACAAGGGTCGCGGGGGGTGCTGGCGCCTATCTCAGCTGGCTCTGGGCAGTAGGCGGGGGACACCCTGGACTGGTTGCCAGCCAATCGCAGAGCACACAGAGACGAACAACCATCCACACTCACAAGTCACACCTAGGGACAATTCGGAGCGCCCGATTAACCTGCCATGCATGTCTTTGGAATGTGGGAGGAGACCGGAGTACCCGGAGAAGACCGTAATCCCAACACTGAAATCAAATTACCCACACTTAAGAAAATTAATATGTGCTGGCACCATTGCCATTGAAATTTTTATGAGGTTTGATAAATCTCACTGTATGTGCTCAATTAATCTTCTTGCATATATTCCTCCTACATTGCAGAACAAGAACCGAACAGCAATATTGCCAGTTTGGCAGACACAATTATTGTGTCCAAGTAATAGATCACCTTTCACAGCAATCAAGTTTGCACATCAACATTTCGCAAACCTATAGCAAATCAGGCTCTAAATTTGATTTATTGTATTTGTTTCAAAATCTAGCGCCTATAAAATAAATATGCAGCAATAAACACTGAAAACATGATTCTCTCTAATTTGATCAATTTTAGAATGAATGCACCAAAATTTACAATGTGGCAAGGTACAGTCCTGATTACTGACCAAATTTCTTTATTTCTTTTTCTCACAGACTTCCCCAATTTAAGGAGGAGGCCAAAAGTTACGCTGGTGCCAGCATGAAGAAGGTAATTACATTTTGACTGAGTATCTGATATGCTTGTTAGTTGATTAACTTCTATTATGTTGTTTTGGTTTTTGCAATGTTTTTTTGTTTGTTTGTTTGTTTTTACACATTTCCATTTCCTTTACTGTCTATGGTGATGATATAGAATTAATTTGGTGTTACTCAATTACTTTTTTATATGTAGAATAGCGAATAATTTAGAATAGTGCTACAGTGCGAGTCTGTGTGTATAGCTTAACTTCCTTATACAATGATTGAAATCATTTACCCACTGTAAAGCACTTTGTTACAGCAGTAGCTGTGATTGCGCTATATAAAGAATAATTGAATTAATTTCTAATGGAAATTGACAAACACAATCAGAAGATAATGGAGTTATTATAATACTACTCCTAGTTAATGATGCAATAGCATTACACTATAACATTTACATGTACAGTTGCACTCAATAGATGTAAGTAGCGGTGGGCTCACTATTTTTCTTATATTAGTTATGTTGAGCTATTTAAATTGTCATGGTGGTTCATGAAAACCACTGTGTGACTTAGCAAATATACAAATTACAAATGGGGGTTGAATTATTTTGAGTAGAACTGCACCTTCTAGGCAGTAAAATTAGTGCTATTGCATCATCTACTAGGCATGCAGTGGGAATTGCTCGAAGACTGCAAGGGAAAAAAAGTGGTGAATAGGCCTATGTTATGTACTGCTGTGTGGACATTTCATTGACTAAATATGCGCTAGATCAGTGTTTCTCAACCCTGGTCCTCCAGGGCACGCTAGCTAGCCTGTTTTCCATGTCTCCTGATTCCAACGCAGGTGAGGATCGTTGTCAGGCTTCTCCGGAGCTTGCTGATGAGCTGTCACTGGAACCCATGGCGTTGGGAATATGGTGACATGGAAAACAGGCTTGATAGTGTGCCCCGAGTATCAGGTTTGCGAAACAGTGCGCTAGAATACCTTCATCTTTACTACTTATTACAAGTCACTGACGCGACTTCCTTCTCACTCATCCCTGAAGCGGTAAATGCTGGATTTTATCCCACCCATCAGACGCTCAGCGTCTCTGGAGATTAATGGTGCAGTGGGCTGGCCCACACGCTCGGCTTCTGCGTGATGATTGGATGATATGTCTGAGGCAGAAATGATGAGCTTACCCTCATTTGAATAACCAGTAGATGCCACTGTAGACATGGTAATAATGAATTAATCAATTTAACTGATTAAGATTGTTTATAATTGATTGTAGGCTAATTGCGTCTTGTAAATGTCCATAAATGACAGTCAACTACTGGTTGGTGTATTGCAGTCGGGAATATTTTTCAAAAGGTTGAGAACAAATTGCTTTGAATAAATAATAATATGCTCCAGAGGACACCGTTTATTCCAAATATGTGTAGTTCCTTTCAGCACATATGGTGCTGATGCAAGGTCTTGATCTCTGGGCGAAGCAAGATTGCTGCCCACTGCTCCTCCGGAATAGTTTTATGCAGAAAACAAATGTTGCTGTATATTGTCCTTGTGGCCAAGTAACATTACCTTTTATCTTCATTGTGAAAGTTAAATATACTACTGCATGCTGACCAGGGGTGTGTTAAAAAAATTGATTCACATGGATTCTCATTTGCTGCGATTCAGAATTGATGTAAAATGTCCCAAAATCGATTCTATTTATTTAATAATTTATTTATAACCGTTCTTGTGAGTGATAAGTGCCGCGAGTAGCGTGCTAATTAGCATTAGCGAGTCAATGGCGGTTTCCATTTTGCATCAACCTTGAGCTATCTACCTTTAGGAAACAAGCTTAACGAAATGTTATCGTTCACCTCAACTGGCGTGTAATAAACAGATCGATACCAACAACATTGGATGCTTTTTGAGGGACTGTTGTTTACTAAACTATGCTCAATCTACTCAGAGAGGGCAGAATATACAGTGGAGTAAAAAATATTTGGCCAAAATCCAACAGGAAATGTATGGGAAACTGGCCGAATACTTTTTTTGCCCCACTGTACACCTACTATAAAACAGGGTTCACCAATTCCGGTCCTCGAGGTCTGGAGTCCTGAAGGTTTTAGATGTTTCCGCCCACTATCACA